>NC_073412.1:3533006-3688006 GCF_028641065.1 Leucoraja erinaceus | reverse complement strand
TAAACCAAGTCTATCCAGTCTTTCTTCATAAGACAGTCGTGACATCTCAGGAATCAGTTGTTACCAAAAAAGTATAAGAATATTTAGTCGAGGGCGAATTAAATGCTGTAATAAGTCTTAAGGGTGAATGGCCTGAAATGGTTTAAGAAGCACTGGGATTGACCATTGAGTTCCTCTGGGCAGTTTGGGTTGGGGTTTTTTTTTTCTTTGCTCCTTCTGAAAGAATTCTTTCCGCCACCTTTGATGCAGTTTTTTGGAAAAAATCTGAGGCTTCCATTTGAAGGGCATTGCCGACCTGCTAAATCTGCTGCATGTTCTCCTTTCAGATGGCCACCATGGCTTGTGAAATGGAATCGCTGAAACACAAGAATGAAGACCTCGTGAAAGGTAATGCTGCTCTGATCTCTGCTGCTCGTCTCGTGGGCCTGCGACCTCTCGTTCTAAGGCTATTGTTGACCATTGGTACAAATTCTTCCCCTCACCCACCAACCTGCAACCCCCACCCACCCCTGCCAACTCTTTTCTCACCCAACAGCTCAAGCCGGGAGTCAGCATCTTCTGGAGAAAGACTGGCGCCGCCAAGCTTCATCTCTTGCTTTGACCGGGCTGGAATCGAGGACTTCAGACGGGCAGCAGTCCAGCCCTTGGGCCGCCCACTCCTTCCAGGAGTTCAAACCTTTCAACAGAAGAGGCAGAGACCTCTCCCCGTACCGAAGGGAAGAGCTGGGCTCCTCTGCTGAGGCCAGTGGATTTGGCGTGAGATCTGGCCACGGCTACTTGGAGGCCGTGCCGTCTGACCAGAGTCCCCTCGGGGCCGAGTTGGCCCTCCGCCCGGAGGTGTGGTTCGGTGGCGCGCCGACAAGCCCGCTCTGGCCAAGGGGAGCCAGCATGCCAGACCGGTCACCGTCACCCCTCCCCCCGAGCAGGACACCATCTCCCCCCAGACACAGCCGCTCAGTCTCACCACTCAACATCGGCAGGCCCTCCCGCGACTTCTCCTCCGCATCCGATGGCCAGAGCGAGGAGGAGAAGATGCAAGGAAGGATGATGTCATCGGCAGTCAAGTGCTCTCTCCTCCTGTCTCCCAGACCCTTCAACATGCACAGGATGAACCTGAACAAGAAGTAACGTGTGGGACGGAACAGTTTAAGATGGACACAAAAATGCTGGAGTAACTCAGCTGGGCAGGCAGCATCTCTGGAGAGAAGGAATGGGTGACGTCTTGGGTCGAGACCCTTCCTCAGACTAATGTCGCACCAGCTTCTCAGTCTCACCTAGCAATGATTCCTGGGATGGCAGGACTTTCATGTGAAAAAAGACTGGATAGACGCGGTTTGTACTCGCTAGAATTCAGAAGATTGAGGGGGGATCTTATAGAAACTTACAAAATTCTTAAGGGGTTGGACAGGCTAGATGCAGGAAGATTATTCCCAATGTTGTGGAAGTCCAGAACTAGGGGTCACATAGTTTAAGGATAAGAGGGAAGTCTTTTAGAACCGAGATGAGAAAAACATTTTTTTTCACACACAGAGAGTGGTGAATCTGTGGAATTCTCTGCCACAGAAGGTAGTTGAGGCCACAGTTCATTGGCTATATTTAAGAGGGAGTTAGATGTGGCCCTTGTGGCTAAAGGGATCAGGGGGTATGGAGAGAAGGCAGGTACGGGATACTGAGTTGGATGATCAGCCATGATCATATTGAATGGCGGTGCAGGCTTGAAGGGCCGAATGGCCTACTCCTGCACCTATTTTCTATGTTTCTATGTTTCTAATGTCCTGCTTTCTTTATCATCATTACTTTTTTCCACATCTTTCATTCATTTCTTCTACATCTCTCGTTTCCCTCTCCCCTGAATCTCAGTCTGAAGGAGAGTCTCCACCCGAAACATCACCCGTTCCTTCTCTCCAGAGATGCTGCCTGTCCCGCTGAGTTACTCCAGCTTTTGGTGTCTATCTTCTGAACAAGAAAAGTAAGATAGCGGAATAATTCGAAAGCAGTTGCTGCATTACAAATATTTTGAACAAACAGAGGTGACTGGAGCTCTCGACTCTGTAAGGAGCGTTCTCCTCAAGGCAATCCTGGACAAGATCATTTATTGTAGGAGACCGATGCTTGCTTGTCACTATTATATGTGGTTCAATATAGCAAATAATATTCCTCTGCTGATTTGTTTGCACAGCAAGCTGTATTTCTCTTTTCCATTTTATACCCTGTGTTTCAAGCCGTGCATTTTGGAATAATTCTACGTCAAATCCCAATGCAGGGTCTTGGCATGAAACATCACTCAGCCCTTTACTTCCATGTTCAAACGTAAAATAGCATGGCAGTAAGAGGCCCTTTGGCCCGCAATGTCTGTGCCGAATGTGATACCTGATCTCATCTGCCTGCAGGTAATCCATGTCCCTCCATATCCAAGTGCCGACCTAACAGGTCACGGGGAGAACGTGCAAACTCCGCGCAGACAGCACCTGTGGGCAGGATCGAACCCGGGTCTCTGGCGCTGTGAGGCAGCAACTCCACCGTGCCGCCCTTACTTCTGTCGGGGTCACCCCTCAATCTCCAGGGTTCCAGCGAAAACAGTCCAAGTTTGTCCACGAATGTCTCTCCAGAAGGACATTGCCAGTTGTGTCTTTGTTGAAACCACGATGAGCGGAATAAGTTCCTTCCCTGATTCTGCTGCATTTGTAAAGAGTTGTTTTTAGCATGTTTTTCGGTTTGTGACGTACTTCATTACAGCTATCGCTGCACCTGAACTGTTGCATCATTTGGTGGTTTGCTAGAGCAATTGGTCTTCGGTTTAGCTTAGAGATACAGCGTGGAAATAGACCTTTGGCTATCATCGATCACCCTTTCCTACTAGTTCCATGTGATCCCACTTCTTACGCATTAGGGACAATTTCTTTGGGATGTGGGAGGAAACTGAAGGAAGAACGTTCAAACCCCACACAGACAGCACCTGGTCAAGATTCAACCTGGTTTAGATTCAGAGATACAGCGTGGAAACAAGCCCTTCGGTCGACAAAGTCCGCGCAGACCAACAATCACCAATAGTTCTATATTAACACAATTTGGGGCAATTTACAGAAGCCAGTTAACCTACAATCCACGCGTCTTTGGGAGGAAACCGGAGAACCCGGAGAAAACACACACGATCGGGTGGGGGGGTAGTGCAACTCCACACACAGACAGCACCCGAGGTCAGGATCGAACCTGGGTCTCTGGCGTTGTGGGGCGGGCAGCCACCAACTGTGCGACTCTGCCAGCTGCGCCACATGTGTCTCGCGGTTCCCAAGTGAAAAATGGCATCCTGATGGTAGCAAGGCACAACAGGGAGAAGGAACCAAGATTTCAACCGATAAAGAATTTCACAAGACAGAACGAGAATCAAACCACTGTATATTTGCAAGATTTATTTGAGTTTCAACACTGACACACATTGCACATTGATACACAAAGCAAAGTGTATACATACTCTGAATGGAGGCTCACCACAACTATTCTGTTCGGATACATTCTGGTTCACACAGAAATGGAAGCCATACCAATAGGGACCAAGTCAAAGCACGACACTTGATAATTCTGTAACCAAACCAACATTGCATGAAGTGTGGCTGAACATAAATAAATAGGTACCCCTCTGATTCCTATTAAATCTTGTCCTCTTCACATTAAACCTTAGTCCTTGAAGATCGTGAGATCTCCAGCCATCTGTGTTGAACATAATAAATACATTCTGAGGAAGGGTTTCGGCCCGAAACGTTGCCTATTTACTTCGCTCCATAGATGCTGCTGCACCCGCTGAGTTTCTCCAGCACTGTCTACCTTCGATTTTCCAGTATCTGCAGTTCCTTCTTAAACAGTAAATAATCGCTTGCCAGCCAGCCCGTGGGCCCTGGAACTGGTTTTAATGATGCGCAGTGGTCTGGGAGCAGGGTTGGTCTGCGATCTCCAAGACTTTCCACTGCCTTAAACAAGATATCAGATCAACAACGGCCAGCAACGTTTGGCTCAGCTGAACTTAAATCTCCACATTGGCAATTCTATGTTCCTAAGAATTTGTCCTTTTATTCTTAGGCTGTGCCCTCTAGTCCTGGACTCTCCCACCAGTGGAAACATCCTCTCCACTTCCACTCTATCCAGGCCTTTCATTATTCGGTAAGTTTCCATGAGGTCCCTCGTCAACCTTCTTAACTCCAGCGAGTACCGGCCCAGAGCAGGCAAACGTTCCTCAAACGTTGACCCAATTGGCTGATCTATCTCTCCCTCCTAACCCCATTCTCCTGCCTTCTCCCCATAACCCCTGATGCCCGTACTAATCAAGAATCTATCGATCATTGCCTTAAATATATCCATTGACTGATATTCATGAGATCCACATGAGTTGACATTCAACATCATCTGTAACTATCTGATTCTTTTGAAATGTCATGTACAATCTAAAGACACACGCACGGATGGACTTCACCTCCATCATCTTATCCACCTGAGTTAATACGTTCAATTGTTCAGAATCTAATTGCTTCATGATTTTAAAATAATCATTTTCCCTCTGGACCAGCAGTGAAAATATCTCAAACTATGCTAACCGCTAAAAGCTCTAAAACTGGACATCATTGCTTGCCAAGTCAGAGAGTGTGTTACGACTCCCGAATGTACATAGCATTCACCAGGGGAGGGGAGCACCTAACAGAGTGATATAGTGTGGAAACAGGCCCTTCAGCCCATCTTGCCCACACCAGCCAACTACACTAGTCCCACCTGCCCGGTTTAGTCCATATCCCTCTAAACCTGTCCTACCCATGTACCTGACCAACTGTGTCTGAAATGTTGGGATAGTCCCAGCCTCAACTACCTCCTCTGGCAGCTCATTCCATACACCCACCACCCTTTGCGTGAAAAAGTTACCCCTCAGACTCCTATTAAATCTTTTCCCCTTCACCTTAAACCTATGTCCTCTGGTCCTCGATTCCCCTACTCTGGGCAAGAGACTCTGTGCATCTACCCGATCTATTCCTCTCATGATTTTATGCACCTCTATACGATCACCCCTAGTCCCACCTGCCTGCGTTAAATTTCAAACCTCCCACATTAAAGCTATGCCCCCTTGTTTTTGAGTGCGGAGTCAGTGGTGTGGACTTACTAGTGGGTAGTTACTGGTGAAGAATTACCAGTGGATAGTTATTGGGGCAGAATTACTAGTGTGGTGTTTCTGTTGCAGAGTTACTAGTGGGTTGTTACTAGTGCAGTTACTAGTGGCTATTTACTAGTGAGTTATTACTAGTGCAGTTACTAGTGAGTTGTTACTAGTGCAGTTACTAGTGAGTTGTTACTAGTGCAGAGTTACTGGTGAGTTGTTACTAGTGCAGAGTTGTTACTATTGCAGAGTTACCAGTGGGTTGTTACTAGTGTAGTTACTGGTAAGGAGTTATCAGTGGTAGTTATTGGTAGTTATTGGTGTAGAGTTACTAGTGAGGAGTAACTAACGTGGAGTTACTCGTGTGTAGTTACTAGTGCAGTTACTGGTGGGTTGTTACTAGCACAGAGTTACTGCTGTGGAGTTACTAGTGGTAGTTATTCGTGCAGAGTAACTGGTGACGAGCTACCAGTGAGGGGTTACTAGTTGGGGACTTACTTGTGCAGAATTACTGGTGGGCAGTTACTGGCAGCTAGTTACTAGTGGGTAGTTACAGGTGCAGAATTGTTAGTGTGGAGATACCAGCACAGAGTTACAAATGCTCAATAGACTTAGAACATAACTGCACTGAATTCAGCCAAAGCTTGAGGGAGAATGGAAGGGAAAGAGATGAGTCAGAAACAACATTATGATTCAGGATGCGAAGAGAAACATGGTATGGTTGGCACGTTAGCACAACCCAACAAACCTGACATTTAGATTTAGATGTCGGAGGGGGGGGGGGGGGGGGGGGGGGCATACATACACTCAGAGGTCTCTCGCACAACTAGAAGGTAAAATGAGAAGCATGCACATAAATCACTTAATTCCTGCTGAAGACATGTTGAAGGGAATATCAGAGAGTGGTGTGATCATGAGTGCATCCCAGAAGTTAATCCAGTGCGGACCGTCAGGGAAACAACACACATTGAGTCACAAGATGGCATTTTCTTCGAGGCGAGGATATAATGTCAGCTGTGAGTTCCTCCGAGATTTTAAAGACTCGGATAGCTTCTAAATGATGTGAATACTAGAACAAACCCTTTCTCGAAGCAGAGACAGGAGCAATGTACAGCATGGGTGGGAAGGAACTGCAGATGCTGGTTTACACAGAAGATGAACACAAAATGCTGGAGTAACTCAGCGGGACAGACAGCAATACTTTTTCAGACATCTCGACCCGAAACGTCACCCGTTCCTTCTCTCCAGAGAGGTGGCCTGTCCCGCTGAGTTACGACTGCTTTTTGTGTCTATCTGCAAAGTACATCATCTAAACAGATCCACTGTGTGGTTTAGAAAGAATGAAACAATGGCCTGGATAGAGTGGATGTGGGGAGGATGTTTCCACTGGTGGGAAAGTCTCAGACCAGAGGCCACAGCCTCAGAATAAAAGAATGTTCCTTTAGAAAGGAGATGATGAGCCATTTCTTTAGCCTGAGGGTGGTGAATGTGAAGAATTAATTGCCACATACTGCTGTGGAGGCCGTCAATGGATATATTTAAGGCAGATAGATAGATAGATTCTTGATTAATGCGGGTGTCGGGTTATGGGGAAAGGCAGCAGAATGGGGTGGGGAGGGAAAGATAGATCAGCCATGATTGAATGGCAGAATAGACTTGATGGGCCGAATGGCCTAATTCTGCCCCTACAACTGATGAAACAAGGTGCAGTCCTATTTGTCTATTAGAACAAGTACCCACACGCATATCGACCTTTCAGCTTGTGAAGCAAGTCTCTGTACATTAACAATACACTTGCTGTCTGATCGCAATATCCTCTTAAAGCTCCGATGGTCCAGAACTATGTACATCAGAACAAGTTTCAAATATCACTTAGAGTCCTAGAGTGATACAGCATGGGAGCAGGCCATTCAGCCCAACTTGCCCATACTGGCCAACATGCCCCAGCTACATTGTTTAAGAAGGAACTGCAGATGCTGGAAAATCGAAGGTACACAAAAAAGCTGGAGAAACTCAGCGGGTGCAACAACATCTATGGAGCGAAGGAAATAGGCAACGTTTCGGGCCAAAACCCTTCTTCAGACTGATTGGGGGGAGGGGGGAAGAAAGGAAAAAGGAGGAGGAGCCCGAAGGCTGGGGGATGGGAGGAGACAGCAAGGACTAACAAAATTGGGAGAATTCAATGTTCATGCCCCCAGGGTGCAGACTCCCCAAGCGGAATACGAGGTGCCGTTCCTCCAATTTCCAGTGTTGCTCGCTGTGGCCATGGAGGAGACCCAGGACAGAGAGGTCGGATACGGAGTGGGAGGGGGAGTTGAAGTGCGGAGCCACCGGGAGGTCAGGTTGGTTATTGCGGACCGAGCGGAGGTGCCCCAGCTACACTTGTTCCACCTGCTCACGTTTGGTCTACATCCCTCCAAACCCATCCTGGATCCACTTCTGATGCAAAGCCGCTTACAATTACAATGAATGATCTTTCTGTGTTAATTAGCTCCTATATTCCTCTCTCCACCTTACTCAGGGCCATCGGCCCACTTTGGGCGCGAGGGCAATCGCTAGATAGCTTCTCGCTGGAGCGTGCGATGCAGTTGTTTCCACGACTGACCATTTGGAGAATCTTGTGACTGATGTTCCTGAAGATAGGGTCTACCATGGGGGGAGGTCTAACCAGGCCAATGTGTTCAGCGGTGCACCTTAACCCACCACACCTTGCAAATCCATCCCACCTCCATCTACAACATGACCAGTGGCATTTGGGATCACATTCACCCCTCAGGTGTTCTAGTGTTTCTTGACTTCCATCGGGGACCCAATTCACACCAAGTCCCCATTCAACCATCAAGTCTGATACCCTCTTCAAACCTTTGCCTGCTGCCTGGTGTTGAGCCTTTGGTTGGGGTCGAGTCTTGGCATAGCCACAGCACATTAAGAAAAATCTCATTCTGCTTCTCGAAGCATCTTAGCTTCACCTATCTCTAAAAGATCTCCTCCAAGATCCCAACTCTGTCGCACGTCCTTCATTTCAATCGTTCCGCCATTGGCGTCCATTCCCTTCAAGCCCATGGAACCCAAGTTCTGGAATTCAATTGGGCAAATTATTTTTCCCTCCCTTTCTTTGCGATACCCTTTGAACGTTGTTTCGTTGACCAATCCTTTGATCACCTGTTCTGGTATCTCCAGATGCGAGACCCTTCGTGAGACCCACCCTGGGGGAAGCCTCTCATGAACACATGCGTGTGGTTGTAACGCTACCGTGACCCTACTGAGGACCAGTTATTTCATTCTAGGAAGTACCCGGCAACCACATTCGCTAGAGTCCGCTGCTTGTTAAAATGGCGGGGTGATAGACCATGATCTTATAAGTTTAGAGATGAAATGGTCTCGACGTGGTCCCTTGGCAACTAGTACTGGACTGGACAGGACTGGGCCAACAAGGGTAACATCTAGGCCAACAAGGGTAGCATCAGGTTGACCACACCAAGCTTCAAATTGACGTAGGATGGGACATTTATCAACGTACAGGCTGTCGCTGAGGGGAGGGCGGGGGGAATGAGATATGACGTCTACACGTGGTCGTCTACACAGCGTCCGACTGGATGGCGTGCCACCGTGCGGTTTCCACGTGGCCGCGGCTGGACATCTCCTTCCAGTGCATCCTCCCCATCTCGGGGGCATCGGCCCCGATGAGCACCCGGCCCAGGACACAGCTTCTGGTGTAAATACGGCCCTGGGGACGAGAGAAGAGATTAGTAATCGAACACGGTGTCTGGATTCATCGCCCGCGAGATACGGGCCCGGAGGGGATAAAATGGAATCAACAAGGGAGAGCATGCAAACTCCACACAGATAGCACCTGAACCGTTCTTCAGACTGAGAGTCGGGGGAGAGGGAGGCACAGAAATATGGAAGGGTAGGGTGTGAAAAGGAGGCATCAAAGGGGACGAACTTCAAGGAAAATGTAGAGTAGAGCATTGTTGGCTAAGGGAAGGTGACAACGAAGAATGCAGAGATAAAATTTAATCAGGAGGACAGTCACACTGGTCAGATAGGATGGAGGAGGGATGGAGAGAGAGGGACAGCAAGGGTTACTTGAAGTTGGAAACATAGAAACATAAAAAATAGGTGCAGGAGGAGGCCATATGGCCCTTCGAATGACCACCATTCATTGTGATCATGGCTGATCATCCCCAATCAATAACCCGTGCCTGCCTTCACCCCATATCCCTTGACTCCACTAGCCCCTAGAGCTCTATCTAACTCTCTCTTAAATCCATCCAGTGATTTGGCCTCCACTGCCCTCTGTGGCAGGGAATTCCACAAATTCACAACTCTCTGGGTGAAAAAGTTTTTTCTCACCTCAGTCTTAAATGGCCTCCCCTTTGTTCTAAGACTTTGGCCCCTGGTTCTGGACTCGCCCAACATTAGGAACATTTTTTCCTGCATCTAGAAGACAATATTCATACCGGTACTTGCAGCGTCTCTGGAGAGAAGGAATGGGTGAGGTTTCAGGTGGGAGACCCTTCTTCAGTCTGAAGATTGGTCTTGACCCGAAACGTCACCCATTCCTTCTCTCCAGAGATGCTGCCTGTCCCGCTGAGTTACTCCAGCATTTTGTATCTGTCTTTGGGTTAAACCAGCATCTGCTGTTCAACATATTTGGCTTGGGTAGTTTACACCCCAGCAGTATGAACATTGACTTCTCTAACTTCAAGTAGCCCTTGCTTTCTCTCTCCATCCCCTTCCCCTTCCCAGTTCTCCCGCTAGTCTTAAGCCCCTGTCCCACTTAGGAAACCTGAACGGAAACCTCTGGAGACTTTGCGCCCCACCCAAGGTTTCCGTGCGGTTCCCGGAGGTTTTTGTCAGTCTCCTTACCTGCTTCCACTACCTGCAACCTCCGGCAACCACCTGCAAAGTCTCCAGAGGTTTCCGTTCAGGTTTCCTAAGTGGGACAGGGGCATTACTGTCTCCACCGACACTCTATCTTTGACCCCTCCCCCTCCCCCTCCATCTGAAGAAGGGACTTGACCCAAAACGTCGCCCATTCCTTCTCTCCAGAGATGCTGCCTGTCCCGCAGAGTGACTCCAGCATTCTGTGTCTACCTTCGGTTTAAACCAGCTTCCTACACAATATTCCTACTGCTGGGAGCCTCAGGTCAAGCTATGCCAGCGGCCTTACCTGCATGACAATGAACTCCAACGAGACAGCCAGACTTTCAATGTTCCCTGAAGGGATGTCAAAGAGAAATGGAGCATTCCACACAGGATTGTAGCCACTTGAAGTTTTTGTTTCCTTGGTGGCAATAACTTTGCCATCTTTGTAAAGATTTATAATAACGCAGTGGTCTACAAAGAAAGATAAAAAGTAATGTTAAAATTGTACAAGGCATTGGTGAGACCAAATCTGGAGTATGGTGTACAATTTTGGTCGCCCAATTATAGGAAGGATGTCAACAAAATAGAGAGAGTACAGAGGAGATTTACTAGAATGTTGCCTGGGTTTCAACAACTAAGTTACAGAGATAGGTTGAATAAGTTAGGTCTTTATTCTCTGGAGCGCAGAAGGTTAAGGGGGGACTTGATAGAGGTCTTTAAAATGATGAGAGGGATAGACAGAGTTGATGTGGACAAGCTTTTCCCTTTGAGAATAGGGAAGATTCAAACAAGAGGACATGACTTCAGAATTAAGGGACAGAAGTTTAGGGGTAATATGAGGGGGAACTTCTTTACTCAGAGAGTGGTAGCGGTGTGGAATGAGCTTCCAGTGGAAGTGGTGGAGGCAGGTTCGTTGGTATCATTTAAAAATAAATTGGATAGGCATGTGGATGAGAAGGGAATGGAGGGTTATGGTATGAGTGCAGGCAGGTGGGACTAAGGGGAAAAAAAGTTGTTCGGCACGGACTTGTAGGGCCGAGATGGCCTGTTTCCGTGCTGTAATTGTTATATGGTTATATGGTTAAAAAGGAGATGGATTAGTCCACAACATCGATGTGAAATCTTTCCAGTCGGTCAATTTGCTGAAATGTCACACTCAGGTCCCTGATTTGACTGCTTGCTGCTTCATAAGGCCATAAGGTCATAAGTGATAGGAGCAGAATTAGGCCATTCAGCCCATCATGTCTACTCCGTCATTAGTTTGGGAAGGAGACGAGGAGGAATTTCTTTAGTCAGTGGGTGGTGCATCTGTGGAATCCATTGCTGCACATGGCGGTGGAGGCCAAGTCAATGGATAGTCAAAGGCAGTGATAGATAGATTCTTAGGTACACAAAATTGCCGGAGAAACTCAGCGGGTGCAGCAGCATCTATGGAGCGAAGGAAATAGGCAACGTTTCGGGACGAAACCCTTCTTCAGACTTTCTATAGATAGATTCTTGATTAGTACGGGTGTACTGATTATTCCGACATTCAATCATGGCTGATCTATCTCTCCCTCCCAACCCCATGCTCCTGCCTTCTCCCCATAACCCCTGACACCCGTACTAAGCAAGAATCTATCTATCTCTGCCTTAAAAATATCCATTGACTTGGCCTCCACTGCCATGGATTCCACAGATGCACCACCCTCTGACTAAAGAAATTCCTCCTCGTCTCCTTCCCAAAGGAACGTCCTTTAATTCTGAGGCTATTATGACCTCTTGTCCTAGACTCTCCCACTAGTGGAAACATCCTCCCCACATCCACACTGTCCAAGCCTACTCTATCCAACTCTGACTTCCCTGTGTCTTGGTGGTAACCTTCCATTGTTGCTATTGAGGGAATGCAGCGTAGGTCCACCAGGTTAATTCCCGGGATGGCGGGACTGACATATGATGAAAGAATGGGTCGACTGCGACTTGTATTCACTGGATGAGTGGGGATCTTATAGAATCATATAACATTCTTAAAGGAATCGGACAGGCTAGATGCAGGAGAAATGTTCCCCATGTTGGGGGAGTCCAGAACCAGGGGTCACACAGTTTAAGAATAAGGGGTAGACCGTTTAGGACTGAGATGAGGAAAAACATTTTCACCCAGAGAGTTGTGAATCTCAGTAATGTAAAACTCTAGAAAATACAATTTAATTCCAAATCAAGATATTTGAATGACAATAAAAGGCATTCTATTCTATTCTATTCTAATCTAATCTAATCTGTGGAATTCTCTGCCACAGAAGGCAGTGGAGGACAACTCACTGGATGTTTTCAAGAGAGAGTTAGATATCGGAATCAAGGGATATGGGGAGAAGGCAGGAACGGGGTACTGATTCTGGATGATCAGCCATGATCACATTGAATGGCGGTGCTGGCTCGAAGGACCAAATGACCTACTCCTGCTCCTGTGTTAGAAACATAGAAACATAGAAATTAGGTGCAGGAGTAGGCCATTCGGCCCTTCGAGCCTGCACCGCCATTCAATATGATCATGGCTGATCATCCAACTCAGTATCCTGTACCTGCCTTCTCTCCATACCCCCTGATCCCCTTAGCCACAAGGGCCACATCTAACTCCCTCTTAAATATAGCCAATGAACTGGCCTCAACTACCCTCTGTGGCAGACAGACAGTTCCAGAGATTCACCACTCTCTGTGTGAAAAAAGTTCGTCTCATCTCGGTTTTAAAGGATTTCCCCCTTATCCTTAAGCTGTGACCCCTTGTCCTGGACTTCCCCAACATCGGGAACAATCTTCCTGCATCTAGCCTGTCCAACCCCTTAAGAATTTTGTAGGTTTCTATAAGATCCCCTCTCAATCTCCTAAATTCTAGAGAGTATAAACCAAGTCTATCCAGTCTTTCTTCATAAGACAGTCCTGACATCCCAGGAATCAGTCTGGTGAACCTTCTCTGCACTGTCTCTATGGCAATAATGTCCTTCCTCAGATTTGGAGACGAAAACTGTACGCAATACAAAAAAGTGTTCTATGTTTCTATGTTGCGACCCCTCACCTGGTGACCCTGGGATGCGGGTCAGACGGCCGAGGGTCTCGGCTTTACGCACCATGACCTTGATGCGGTTCGCAAGTGTCTGGTACTGCAGGAGGATGAACAGTTGACCAACGGGCTTGGTGTGCGCTGGGCTGCCGCTGGTGGGGCTCACCACATCATGGCTGCTGAGGCACTGGAAGTGAAGCAAGGCCGGTTTAGTCAACACAGACGGAGGCCACTCTGCCCCTCGTGACCCTGCTGGTCGATTGAAACACCCCTGTTGTCACTTGCCACCAGCTGCCCGTTCTATTCAGAAGACACACAAGAAGCAGGAAACATGTTCCCGATGTCGGGGGAGTCCAGAACCAGGGGCCACACACACACACACAGTTTAAGAATAAGGGGTAAAGCCATTTAGAACGGAGACGAGGAAACACTGTTTCTCACAGAGAGTGGTGAGTCTGTGGAATTCTCTGCCTCAGAGGGCGGTGGGGGCTGGTTCTCTGGATGCTTTCAAGAGAGAGCTAGATAGGGCTCTTAAAAAATAGCGGAGTCAGGGGATATGGGGAGAAGGCAGGAACGGGGATGTGAGCACATTGAATGGCGGTGCTGGCTCGAAGGGCTGAATGGCCTACTCCTGCACCTATTGTCTATTGTTTCGAGAAATAAACCCACGCTGGTCACGGGGAGAACGTGCAAACTCCGTACAGACAGCACCCGTAGTCGGGATCGAACCCGGGTCTCAAGGCAGCAACTCTACCACCGTGACCAACCTATGTGGACAATAAATGGATTCAGATTCAGATTCTGTAAACAGACGTGTTGCATTGGCCTCCCTCTGTGAGATGAATATAGAAATGAACACAAATTGCCACAAGACAAACAGCCATTCAAATGTATCAAGACAGTGGAGGAAGAGAGAAGCAGCTCTGTGCGAGGGGAACAAAGTACGTCATAAACGGAGAACTAATGTTTCGTGTTAGTGAATCACTGCTGTCCAAGATGACACAGGGCTATTGATAAAAGATAGCCAGTGCGCTATCTATAAATAACCAGGAACTGGCTAATAACTTGTGTAGATTCACAGTTATGAATTATTTACACTAGTCCATGAACGCAAAGGCAAACTGCTGAACCCTTTCGTTGAGTGATGTGCAATAAGGAAAATTGTGGAGTGCAAATTAGTTGTATATGGCTGTTTACAAACACATCCACACACGCAGGCGCGGGTACTATTGGAAAACACGAACCAGAGGAGATTGCAGCAGGTGAGATTCACCAATACAATGGTGACCCCCTTTACAATTCACTTCTCCTCTTAGTTTAGTTTAGAGATACAGCGCGTAAACAATAGACAATAGACAATAGGTGCAGGAGTTGGCCATTTGGCCCCTCGAGCCAGCACCGCCATTCAATGTGATCATCCCCAATCAGTTCCCCGTTCCTGCCTTCTCCCCTGACTCCGCTATTTTTAAGAGCCCTATCTCTTGGATGTTAATATGTGTTTATTGTTGTTTTATTGTATTGTATTATATGTATGACTGCTGCAATTTCGTTCAGACTTCGGTCTGAATGACAATAAAAGGCTATCTATCTATCTATCTAGCTCTCTCTTGGAAGGATCCAGAGAACCTGCCTCCACCGCCCTCTGAGGCAGAGAATTCCACAGGCCCTTCGGCCCAGACCGAGTCCACAACGACCAGCGATCTCCGCACACCAACACTATCCTACACACACTAGGAACAATTTACATTAGCCTACAAACCTGTACGTCTTTGGAGTGCGGGGGGAAACCGAGGATCTCGGAGAAAACCCACAGGGAGAACGTACACAATTCCGTGGTCGGGATCGAACTGGGGTCTCTGGCGCTGTAAGGCAGCAACTCCACCACTTGCACCATGCACCATGCCGTCCCTTCCCTCCGATACGGAGAGTACATCTGTACTGAATTTGTACGTTCTTCCCAGTGACTGGGTGGGTTTTCTCCGGGTTCTCTGGTTTCCTCCAAGGACGTGCGGGTTTGTAGGTTAACTGGCGGCTGTAAATTGTCCTTAGTGTGTCGGGGTGATCATTGGTCAGCGTGCACTCGATGGGATGAAGGGCCTCTTTCCACACCGTCTTTCTAAAGGCTAATGTTACGTCTAAAGTATAAGAACAACCTTTTGTCTCCACGACACTTCCAATCCTTGTCACCGACTCCATCCATCTTCCAATCAACCCCCCTTCACCTGTACTTATCCACCACAAGACACTGAGTAACTCAGTGGGACAGGCAATGCCTCTGGAAACATAGAAACATAGAAATTAGGTGCAGGAGTAGGCCATTCGGCCCTTCGAGCCTGCACCGCCATTCACTCTGATCATGGCTGATCATCCAACTCAGTGTCCCGTACCTGCCTTCTCTCCATACCCTCTGATCCCCTTGGCCACAAGGGCCACATCTAACTCCCTCTTAAATATAGCCATTGAACTGGCCTCAACTACCCTCTGTGGCAGAGAGTTCCAGAGATTCACCACTCTCTGTGTGAAAAAAGTTCTCCTCATCTCAGTTTTAAAGGATTTCCCCCTTATCCTTAAGCTGTGACCCCTTGTCCTGGACTTCCCAAACATCGGGAACAATCTTCCTGCATCTAGCCTGTCCAACCCCTTAAGAATTTTGTAAGTTTCTATAAGATCCCCTCTCAATCTCCTAAATTCTAGAGAGTATAAACCGTCTATCCAGTCTTTCTTCATATCAAGAAAGAAGGAATGGGTGACGTTTCGGGTCCTCCTCTCCAGAGATGCTGCCCGTCCCACTGAGTTACTCCAGCATTTTGTGTCTATCTTCGGTGTAAACCAGCATCTGCAGTTCCTTCCTGCACATTCCACCTATCATTTGCCAGTCCCAACTCTCTCCACCTCTGTTTCTCAGTTGTCTGAAGAAGGGTTCCAACCCAAAAGGTTGCCTGTCCATTCCCTCAACATATCCTGATGAAGGGTCTCGACCTGAAACGTCACCCATTCCTTCTCTCCAGAGATGCTGCCTGTCCTGCTGGGTTTTCCCAGCTTTTTGCGTCTATCTTCTGGAAGTAGATAACTAACCTGATAACCTCTGCTTGAGGGATTGGCACTGGGCAGGGTGGGGCAACCATTCATTATAGAAACATAGAAACATAGAAAATAGGCAGGAGTAGGCCATTCGGCCCTTCGAGCCTGCACCGCCATTCAATATGATCATGGCTGATCATCCAACTCAGTATCCTGTACCTGCCTTCTCTCCATACCCCCCGATCCCTTTAGCCACACGGGATACATCTAACGCCCTCTTAAATATAGTCAATGAACTGTGGCCTCAACTACCTTCTGTGGCAGAGAATTCCACAGATTCACCACTCTCTGTGTAAACCAAAACTTATATTGTGGTTTGATCCATGTTATTCCACCCAAGAGGTTGGATCATCCCGCCATCCTCATCTTTGGACACCCTGTGCGTGGGGGGGGGGAGGGTAGAGGGTCGAGGATGTCCCAGGTTGGGTTTCTCCTGGGCCTGGCCAAGCCGGCCATCCGCTAGTCACGGTGCCAGGCAGAAGAGGATTCTGCCCGAGCCGGCTGCCTGCCCCTTGCCTGACTGTCTGAGTTCCTCCAGCACTTTGTGATTGGCAGAACATTCCAGCACTTGCAGTCTCCTTTCCAAATACAACATCTGGCTATAATCATACTCCCATTGGACTATGAGAGCAGCCACCCTTAATAGGGACTTCATTGGCTGTTAATTGCCTTTGGGTCTTGAAAGGTCAAGATCTTTTTTTTTCTGATCAATTCCCAATATGCTTTTCCTCTCTCTATCCCTACAACCCTCTCCGACTCTGCTGTCTTTTGAAACATTCACCTCTCTCTAACTCTAGATGCTTCTTCAATCCAAATACTAATCCACTTCCGGAGCTGAACTTTTAACTGCCGAGACCTGAAACTCAGTAAATTCCCTTCCGACCAACTCTCTCACCCTCTTCACTTCTCTCTGTTTCACACCCACGTCCTTGACTGAGATTCTCATCGCATTTTCCAATGACCCCGTGGGTTTTCTCTGGAGCGAAGGAATCTGGAGAGAAGGAATCGGGTCTGAAGAAGGGTCTCGACCTGAAACGTCACCAGAGTTGCTGCCTGTCCCGCTGAGTTACTCCAGCGTTTTGTGTCTATCTTCAATAGAATCAATGCATCTGCCTGTCGGAGTGGATGTCAAAGGCAGCTCGCAAAGTGCTTTTGGTTGTTAGCTGCAATTGCGTGCCGAATGCTTCTCCTCGATGACTATTGTGCGAAGACTTAATCACAACAAGTCTCCGATGTACGTTGCAATGTGATAAACCAAGCCATGAATGTGAATATAATTATATCATGCACATCCACCAACGTCACAGAGGGGTTTCTGAATGGGCTGTTATGATCAGCAAACATTTACAAGGGAAACAATCTAGAATAAATAGTAACTTGTTCAAATCCTTTGCCCTTGACATTGACATGGCAAGTTGCAGAAAGCAGCAAGATGTCTCCTAATGCTTGATGGAGAATTGCCCCCAAAGTTGTTGATTCGATTGATCGACTGATCGACTGATCGATTGATCATTTATTATCAAATGTGACATTCTTTGTTTTTGCAACCATATACAAGGTATGCGAAGAGTGGCCACCTAAAGGACACCAACAGAGTTACAAAGTATTCATTACAGTCCCTTTGTTCCCTCTTTGTTCTTGGGGGTCCCCTCATGCTGGCCCTTTATGGTTCTCAGTGACAATCCATGCTTGGTTCAAGTTCAAGTTCGAATTTTTTGTCACATGCACCAATTAATGGTACGTTAATTTGAGATTCAGCGCGGAAACAGGCCCTTCGGCCCACCGAGTCCAGACCGACCAGCGATCCCCACACATTAACACTACCCTACACACACCAGGGACAATTTCACATTTTGTACACTTATACCAAGCCAATTAACCTACGAACTTGTACGTCTTTGGGTTGCGGGAGGAAACCGAAGATCTCGGAGAGAAAACCTACGGGGAGAACGTGCAAACTCCGTACAGACAGCACCCGTGGTCGGGATTGAACCCGGGTCTCTGTCGCTGTGAGGCAGCATCTCTACCGCTGCCTGCACGGTGTTCAACAGAGATGCCTGACCCACTGAGTTACTCCAGCACTTTGTGTCTTTTTTCTCCCTCTTGCCTTAAACTGAGCTGCATTGGAACAGCGCATGCAGACGCAAATCGTGGCAACTCTGTACATGAGTATTTCCATGAGCGGAATTAGGCCGTTCTGCCATGATTGGATGGTGCAGTAGACTTGATGGGTCGAATGGCCCTAATTCTGCTCCTATAACTTATGAATGGGCCCTTCGGTCCACAATATTTGTGCTGAACATGATGCCAAGTTTATCTTATCTCACCTGCCTGTACATGAACCATATCCCCCTATCCTCTGCCTGTCTAAAAGCCTCTTAAATACCACTATCATATCAGCCTCCACCACCACCACCCCTGGCAGTGCGTTCCAGGCTCCCACCACCCTCTGTGTAAATAAATCATGCCCCGTACATCTCCTTTAAGCTTTCCCCATCCCATATAACCATATAACCATATAACCATATAACATTACAGCACGGAAACAGGCCACCTCGGCCCTTCTAGTCCGTGCCGAACACTTACTCTCACCTAGTCCCATCTACCTGCACTCGGACCATAACCCTCCATTCCTTTCCCGTCCAAATACCTATCCAATTTATTTTTAAATGATAAAATCAAACCTGCCTCCACCACTTCCACTGGAAGCTCATTCCACACAGCTACCACTCTCTGAGTAAAGAAGATACTCAGTAAACTGATTACTGAGTTACTGACTAAACTGGTTACAGTTATCGTGTGTATATGTTACAATTACAGTGTATGTTACAGTGTGTTATGTTACAGTGTATATGTGTATATGTCACAGTGTACATGTATGTCACAGTGTATATATGTATATGTCACAGTGTACATGTTACAGTGTATATGTGTATACGTCAGTGTATATGTGTATATGTCACAGTGTATATGTGTATATGTGACAGTGTATATGTGTATATGTCACAGTGTATATGTGTATATGTCACAGTGTATATGTGTATATGTCACAGTGTATATGTGTATATGTTACAGTGTACATGTGTATATGTCACAGTGTATATGTGTATATGTCACAGTGTATATGTGTATATGTCACAGTGTACATGTGTATATGTCACAGTGTACATGTGTATATGTTACAGTGTACATGTGTATATGTTACAGTGTATATGTGTATATGTCACAGTGTATATGTGTATATGTTACAGTGTATATGTGTATATGTCAGTGTATATGTGTATATGTCACAGTGTATATGTGTATATGTTACAGTGTATATGTGTATATGTTACAGTGTATATGTCACAGTGTATATGTGTATATGTCACAGTGTATATGTGTATATGTCACAGTGTATATGTGTATATGTCACAGTGTACATGTGTATATGTTACAGTGTACATGTGTATATGTCACAGTGTATATGTGTATATGTCACAGTGTATATGTGTATATGTCACAGTGTATATGTGTATATGTCACAGTGTATATGTGTATATGTCACAGTGTATATGTGTATATGTCACAGTGTATATGTGTATATGTCACATTGTATACGTGTATATGTTACAGTGTATATGTCGCAGTGTGTATGTGTATATGTCACAGTGTATATATGTATATGTCACAGTGTATATGTGTATATATGTACAGTTATTGTATTGTATATGAGTAAACTGATTACAGTTACTGAGTAAAGGTCCCACCACCTACCTTTTTGAGCTTAGTCCTGGTGCTGGTCAACTCCCTGGTGTAGGTGGGGGAAGTGTCCGACTCCCAGTCGCCCTGCTCCAGTGGGAAGAGCAACTCTCCCACGAAGGTGTCTTTCAGGTTGTGGAACTCCTTGACATAGGCGGCGAAGCGAAGCTTGAAGCGCCTGATCTCGTCCAGGCTGTACCCCGAGAACTGGAAACTCTCCCGGAAGTCGGGGTTCATGCTCTTCCTGCGCGTGGCGGTTTGCTGGGCGTCCGCCACCTTGGGCAGGAGCCGCACCCGCACATACGAGTCGCAGTTGGGGCCAAACTTCTTGGGGAGGTTGTGGAGGCCGATCACGCTCACCGTCAGAGTCATCTCGTAGGGCGAGTAGAGGAGCGTGAAGTGCAGGAGAGGCCTGGCCTTTGTCTTCACGTCCGGCGCAGTCTGGGAATGACCGATGGCGGTGGGGTCCCTGTAGTACCAGCTGTCTCCCGACACCGTGCACCGGCGCTCCAGGATGCGCCTGGTTTTGCCGGCCTTTTGGACCGGTGGGATGAAGGGCAAGGATGCCCGTCCGTGTGGACCAGGTTTGCCCCGTTGTCCGAGGTCTGGCCCGTTGGCGGGGGGGCAGTGCGGGTTGTCCAGAACCGAGCCCTCGATCTCCTCGTACTGCTGTTTAACGGGAGTGCCGGCGTGTCCGAGCAGCCCGGCGCTGGGGTCCAGCACGATCCGCTCCGATGCCTGCTCCTTGCCAGCGGCAGCAAGCCGGTGCTTTCCCTTCCGCCAACAGATAGCACAACCAACGACCAGGCTGAAGCAGAGAACGGCCAGACCTGCACCAAGGAGAGCCTGCAGATACACTGACAAAAACACAGGGAGAGACATATATTTGATATATTTACAAAGCTTTTCAAGTCAAGAATAGAACCCAAAACGGAATGGATTATATTTGGAATAATAGGAGAAGATACCAATTTAAATAAAGATCAAAATGTTTTTTTTAAATTATGGGTTAATAATTGGAAAGAAATTGATACTTAAATTTTGGAAAAATACAACCACACCAACTGTTAAAATGTGGATTAGGAATATGATGGACATAGCACGCCTTGAAGAAATGAGACTCCGACTAATAGATAAATATGACCAATTCTTAAGGAGTTGGTCTCCTTTCATCGACTTTTTGGAATCATGTGATGCAGCGGTACCGTAAGGATTGCTGATTTCAGTTCATGACGCGGATAGATCTACATCTCCGAATACAGATTTGAAAAATTCTCTTTTAAGGGGCCTTCTCTTCTATTGCTACTTTCCACTTTCTCTCTTCCTTTTTTATTTTTTATATACACACTTCACGTTTTTCTACTCTCTACCATCTATTTTTCCACTTTTTCCTCTTTCTATTGTTTTCTTTTTCTTGTCCTGCTTACTTCCTTCTTATAACATAAAACTAGAGGTTGTACATAGAATGGATTATGGTATTACATAGTTGCCACCTAAAATTAGGTTCCACTGTACTGTTTTGTGCTGTATTAACTTCTAATAAAATAAACAAAAAAAACAAAAACAAAAAAAAACACAGGGAGAGACATGTAAAGCCCCAGTCCCACTTCCCCGAGTTATAACCCTGTCCCACTGTACAAGTTTACCCAAGCGCTCTCCCGAGATTTAAAAAAATCAAACTCGTGGTAAGCACGTAGAATGTACATCGCGGGTACGTTGGAGCTCGGAGACGTCTCTTAGCGGCTCGTAGCGCTAACGGCAGGTACTCGGGAAACGTGGTAAGCTCGTGAAGATTTTTCAACCTGTTGAAAAAATGTCCACGAGAGCCCCGAGTACCGACGAGCGGCCATTACCGTAATTCTCCGAGTTCGAATCCGGAGAAACTCGGGGAGAACTCTTGAATTACCTCGTACAGTGGGACAGCCCCTTCACTCACGAACTCTCCCGAGTTTTCCCCTTGATTCGAACTCGGAGAATTACGGTATCGTAGGTACGCGGGGGCTATTGTCTTTTTAACTCGTGGACATTTTTCAACATGTTGGAAAAAACGTCCCAACTCACCTGATGCCCCGAGTTCCTACAGCTGGCATTACGAAACATCGCTGCCACAAAACATCTACGGACTACGAGCTCGCTACCGACATTCCCCGACATTCCCCGAGTTCGAATCAATGGGAAAACTCGGGAGAGTTCGTGAGTAACTCGGGAAGTGGGACAGGGTCTTTAGAGTGACGCAAGATCCAATGCACCTGGACCTTATTAATAAGAAGTTTACAACCCAGTGGTATGAATATTGATTTCACTCACTTCAGGTAGCCCCGGCATTCCCTCTCTCTCTATCCCTCCCTCACCCAAGTCTCCCCCACCTGGTTTGCCAGGTGAGGAGGGGGCTGTGGACCCCCAGCAGGACCAAAAAGAAGACCCGTAAAAGGGTGGATGAGCTCCTAGCGAGCCAACGGCCATCCACACACTTCAGTAGAAGTTGCGATCACTGTCGTACACGGCATTGTAAGGAACGATGATAAAACACACACACACACACACACACCAACATCCTAGACTTCCAGGGACTGGAGGACAGAGACGTGGGGTGCGTCTGTCTCCGTCAACGTTCCCGTCGGAAACCAGCGCAACCGCGTCGCTAACGGTCTCAACAATGATGAATGAACGACTCCTTTCTCATTGCTACTTTTTCTGCACATCTTTCATTCATTGTTCTTCATCTCTCCACATCACCGTCTATATCTCTCGTTTCCCATATCCCTAACCAGTCTGAAGAAGGGTCTCGACCCAAAACATCACCCATCCCTTCCCTCCAGAGATGCTGCCTGTCCCGTTGAGTTACTCCAGCATTTTGTGTCTATCTTCGGTTTAAACCAGCATCTGCAGTTCCTTCCTACACACTATTAACAGGGCTGCATTTTGAGAGATGACTTGGCTTTACATGTTAGAAAGAAGGCCTCCTCCAATGGAAAATCATGGTTTTAGAGTTACAGCATGGAAAAGAGGCCCTTCAGCCCATCCAGTACACACTGACCATTGATCACCAGTCCTATGCTATCCCACTCTCTCATCCACTCCCTACCCACTAGGGGGGCAATTTACTGAGGGCCAACTAACCTACAAGCCCGCACGTCTTTGGGATGCGGGCAGGAGCTTGAGCTAGCCTAAGGTCATCTATCTTATAGGGGTGTAGATCATGAGAGGAATAGATTGAGCAGATACAGTCTCTCGCCCAGAGTAGATGAATTGAGGACCAGAGGACATAGGTTTAAGGTGAAGGGGAAAATCTTTAATAGGAATCTGAGGGGCAACTTTTTTCACACAAAGGGTGGTGGGTGTATGGAACAAGCTGCCAGAGGAGGTAGTTGAGGCAGGGACTATCCCAACATTTAAGAAACAGTTGGACAGGTACATGGATAGGAGGGATATGGACCAAACGTGGGCAGGTGGGACTGGTGTAGCTGGGACATGATTCCACACTGTATCACTCCATGACTCCATGAGGGTTCAGTGTAAAACTCTGGGAGAGTTTCAGCAAAGCAATCCCCATAATGGATAAACCTTACAGTCTGTAAGAGTTTCCTACCTGCTGCGTTGAGGTGTATAGAGGTTTCCATGCAGACAAGTTTTAAGCTTCCCAAGTGTATAAGTTCATGTTGCAGCGAATAGTCTTAGGTCACCTTAGCTAAAGGTGAAGGTGGACAAAAATGCTGGAGAAACTCAGCGGGTGCAGCAGCATCTATGGAGCGAAGGAAATAGGCGACGTTTCGGGACGAAACCCAAGCAGTTTTGGTGAGCAGGAATTCCTTTCTTCGCGTATCTCTCAAGTAAAACCATCTAAACCAAAGACCATTCCCTATTCTCCAAAACTGCGGAGGTTGTTGATCCAACTTCTCCAGATCCTTGTATTCCGATAATGAAATGTTCCCCCCGCACAGCATTGGTGGGTGGGGAACAAGGAGCTTAGTGTCTCTCCGAGACTATCTTGTTCGGCTCAGCTGTGCGACCAAAATCTAGACGTGTAGTGTTCTTCTCAATGATCGCTGCTCAGCTGGTGTGCATGCAGAGCAAATAACTTGCTTTCGTCTAAAAGGTGAGCAGTTTTAGTACCTGATCCTGACGTCAGCAATTACCCTGTGAAAATCCTCAGGTGCTTTTTTTCTGGCGGCTCCTATCAGCATAGATTACACGGAATATCCATAAAACTAATCTCCGGCATAAACAACTTACCTTAAAGAGGTAAACGCAGATTAACAGTAAAGGGCCACATTCGAACTCAGGGGCATTACGGTAATAGACGTACTTGGGGCTATTTTTTTAACTGGTGGACAGTTTTGAACATGTTGAAAAAATGTCCCAACTTAAAGCCCTGTCCCACGGTACGAGTTCATTCCAAGAGCTCTCCCGAGTTAAAAAAAAATCAGCACGGAGAATGAACGTAGCGGGTACTTCGGAGCTCGGGGACGTCCGTTAGCGGCTCGTAGCGCTAACGGCAGGTAGTCGGGAAGACTCGTTAACGGCAGGTAAGCGCATAATTTCATGTTGAAAAATGTCGACGAGAGCCCCGAGTACCGACGAGTGGCCATTACCGTAAATCTCCCAGTTGGAATCAGGGCAAACTCGGGAGAACTCTTGGAATTAATTCGTACTGTGGGACAGGGCTATTACCTGATGCCCCGAGTTCCTGCGGCTGGCATTACGAGCCGCTAAGAAACATCTACGGACTCCATCGGGCTCCTACGAGCTCGCTACCGACATTCCCCGAGTTCGAATCAAGGGGAAAACTCGGGAGAGTTCGTGAGTAACTTGGGAAAGTTGGACAGAGGCTTAACTGTAACTTGCTCGGTGTGATTGGGGCCCACGTTCTCCGCCCACGATCATTCCTGTGGACCTTTGGAACAGAATTTTTAAACCTAGAGAACTTTGAAAACATCCGTGACCTTCCTTTGAACCTCATCGTTCAATATGACCATCGTATCGTTATGTAATTGCATTCACGAGAGAGGGAGAGTGTGCTAATATTTACAGATTGGGATCTTGCGCAAACTAATTTCAAATGTTTAAACTTCTTTGATGCCCGAGCAGCAGAGAAGTCTACAGTTTGTTGGCAAGAAATAGGAAGAGATGTATAACTAGTTCTAGCCCACAGCCAACAATGGCCTGTCTCATCAATCATCGCTACTTTTTTGCATATCTTTCATCCAATTCTTCTAAATCTCTCTATATCGCAGTCTATATCTCTTGCTTCCCTTATCCCAAACCAGCCTGAAGAACGGTCTCAACCCGAAACGTCACCCATTCCATTTTTCTGCCTGGCCCGCTGATTTACTCCAGCTTTTTGCGTCTATCTTCGGGTTAAACCAGCTTCTGCGGTTCCTTCCTATACATTTCGACTGCCCATGTGTTTAGTTTAGTTTAGTTTGGTTCAGGTCTGTGGAATTCTCTGCCTCAGAGGGCGGTGGAGGCAGGTGCTCTGGATACTTTCAAGAGAGAGCTAGATAGGGCTCTTAAAAATAGCGGAGTCAGGGGATATGGGGATTCTTATAGAAAATTACAAAATTCTTAAGGGGTTGGACAGGCTAAATGCAGGAAGATTGTTCCCGATGTCGGGGAAGTCCAGAACAAGGGATCACACAGTTTAAGGATAAGGGGGAAATCTTTTAGGACCGAGATGAGAAAAACATTTTTCACACAGATAGTGGTGAATCTCTGGAATTCTCTGTCACAGAAGGTAGTTGAGGCCACAGTTCATTGGCTATATTTAAGAGGGAGTTAGATGTGGCCCTTGTGGCTACAGGGATCAGGGGGTATGGAGAGAAGGCAGGGATGGGATACTGAGTTGGATGATCAGCCATGATCATATAGAATGGCTGTGCAGGCTTGAAGGGCCAAATGGCCTACTCCTGCACCTATTTTCTATGTTTCTATGGGGAGAAGGCAGGAACGGGGTACTGATTGGGGATGATCAGCCATGATCACATTGAATGGCGGTGCTGGCTCGAAGGGCCGAATGGCCTACTCCTGCACCCATTGTCTATTGTCTATTGATAGCATGGAAACAGGCCCTTCGGCCCACCGAGTCCACACTGACCAGTGATCCCCGCACACTTAACACTATTCTACACACATTCTCGGACAATTTACAATGATCATCTAATTTTGTTCTCCGTCACCTTATGTCAAACAGCGCTGCACTATCTACAGTAACCATTAAAAACCTTTGTCTAATTCCATTTTAAAACTTATTCCAAATCAGCTTATAGATTGAACTCAAAGGGATGTTCCAACAATTGATTGATAATCTCGTGATTATTTCCCCACGAATGCTTCCCAGAAAAAAAAGCCATTTGCCTGACACAGATTTACAAGATTAAACCCATTTCTCTTAAGTCGTGTGAGTTTCTGAAAGGAAATCGATGCTGATTTATGGCGATCTATCCTGCTTGACATCTCACTCGTGGATATAGATGCACCATACAATAATGAGCTGAGCATGCCTTTAAATGTATTTCCTGTAGGAAACAGAGCATCGAACAGTACCGCACATGGAACAGGCCCTTTGGCCCACACTGTCTATGCTATACATGATGTCAAGACTAACTCTTACCTTCCTGCACTTACTCCGAATCCCTCCATATCCATGCGCCCTATCTGAAGGTTTCTTAAATTGTGGTATTCATGACGGTTTCAGATAGTATGTAAGTAAGTACGTTTATTGGCCAAGTATTCACATACAAGGAATTTGCCTTGGCGCTCCGCCCACAAGTAACAACATGACATACAGTGACAGTTACCAGTGACTCAGAAAACAGTAAACATTAATAATAATAAAACACTAATGATAAAACACCGAAGGTACACAAAAATGCTGGAGAAACTCAGCGGGTGCAGCAGCATCTATGGAGCGAAGGAAATAGGCAACGTTTCGGGCCGAAACCCTTCTTCAGACTGATGAAGAAGTCACTGTCACAGAATGTTGACCCCTTCAATGATAAAACACCATTGATCAAGCATTTGAACCAACAAAATACCAGATCAAAGGGACATCGAAGTGCAGGGAATAGAGGGATATGAGAAGGGTCTCGACACGAAACGTCACCTATTCCTTCTCTCCAGAGGTGCTGCCTGTCCCGCTGAGTTACTCCAGCTTTTTGTATCGGTCTAGAGGGATATGGATCGTGTATCAAGTACAGGCAAATTAGATCAATTAAACTTGGGATCATGGAGGGCTCGTTCCTGTGTTGCACTAGTCTATGCTCTATGTTCTAAATGTCTGTATTATATCTACCTCACTAACCCCAGCAAAGTGTTCCAGGCTCCCCCCCCCCCCCCCCCCCCCCCCCCCCCCCCCCCCCCCCCCCCCCCCCCCCCCCACCCCCTTCAATGTAAAAACTTGCCCTGCATAATTCCTTTAAACTTTGCCTCTTTCACCTTAATGCTATGCCCTCTGTTATCTGATATTTCCATCCTGGGAAAAAGGTTCTGACTGTCTACCCCAGGGGGGGGCCGGCAACCTGTGGCCCCTGGGCCGGCAACATGTGGCCCCTGGGCCGGCAACATGCGGCCCCCGGGCCGGATCCGGCCCGCTACCAGAAATCATCCGGCCCGCAGGTGTATTTTTTTTTCCCAGTTAGTTTTCGCGACATGGGAACTGTAGCCAGTCCCTGGGGACACGAGCTGACCTGGGAACTGCAGAAAACTAATTGGACAAACACGTGGTATTAACACCAAGTGACGCACTGCGGCGATAGATATTCCCCGCCATCCACTCACAGACATGGCTCCTGGCCCCTATCCACAACAAGGTTGCCGACTCCTGATCTACCCTATCAAAGTCTCCCAGAATTTGTTATACTTCCATCAGGTCTCCCGTCTACCACCAGCGTTCCAGACAAAACAATCCATATCTGTCTAACCGCTCCCTGTAGCTAATACCCCCAATTCCAGCATCATTCCATGAAACTAGATTTTTGTCAATGTTCATTTACACGTGATCAGGTAATTGGTGGCAAGGCCAACAAGCATCTATTTATTGTCTTCCCCACGTTGCTTAGATAGCGCGTTTGCACAGCGGTAGAATTGCTGCTTTACAGCGCCAGAGACCCGGGTTGGATCCTGACCACGGGTGCTGCCTGCACGGAGCTTGTACCTTCTCCCCGTGACTGCGTGGGCACAAGTGACTGTGATTGACTACACGTGGCTCTGGTACACTTATGTAATAAAGTCACAGACAGATGGGTAATGAGGGATGCATTTATCCAGTCCCAACCTGTCACATGGTGGAGAGCTTATCTATTCTTCCCTTCCGCTTCTTGCCCTAATCAGGCAATTAAACACACCTTCAGCCCACAATGGGCTAGAAAGTCGAACAGGTTGACCCTTGGAGATAGAGGATTGACGTAATCCGTTCTGTAAGCCAAGATAAGGTTGGCATTGAGAGACTAGGAGGTTTGACAGGTTGGCGGTTGTCCATATCACCTCCGCATCAGGAAGAAGCAAGCGTGACCTTGTACACCAGCCTTTTAGTTTTAATTTAGCGTTTAGTTTTAGAGATATGGCGCGGGAACAGACCCTTCGAGTCCGCAGTGACCAGCGATCCCCGCACATTAACACTATCCTACACACACTAGGGGACAATTTTCAATTTCACCGAGCCTATTAACCGACAAACCTGCACGCCTGTGGAGTGTGGGAGGAAACCGAAGATCTCGGAGAAAACCCACGCAGGTCACGGGGAGAACGTGCAAACTCCGTACAGACAGCACCCGTAGTCGGGATCGAACCCGGGTCTCCGGCGCTGCAAGCATTGTTTTGGCGAGTTTAGAAAAAATGACATGTTGAAGACTTCCTTCCACTATGTTGAAGACTAGCTACAACTAGCTACAACTAGCTACAACTAACTTCGGGAAAATTGGACACCGAATAGTGGAGAGTGAAGACGATCTCCTTCGACCCCCCTTCAACTATGATGAAGACTCTCCACGATTACCTATAACTAACATGCCGACCCACTACGACTAAATCTACGGGTAAAAAAAGTATCGATTTTCCATGGCGACCTTTTTTTACTCGCGGGCGTTTTTCAACATGTTCAAAAAAACGCAGCGACCTAGCTGAGGCCTCGAGTACGCGGGGACCACTCTCGAGCATGAAGGAGAGTTACAAAGACCTCCTACTACCTCGTGTCGCCCATGCTGCGAGTATGAGTCGAGGGCAAACTCGGCAGAACTCACGGGTTGGGTCGCCCAAGTGGGACACCCCCTTTAGTAGGCGGCAACTCTACTACTGCTCCACCTTGTCTATCTTTGGAGCAAACCAGCATCTGCAGTTCCTTCCAACACAGAAACACGCGTTGATTTCCCCATTCACAATTGCCCGCCACTTACAACCATTGTATAGAGAAATGATCCTTAATGAATCGGGTGGTGTTGGAACTGTGTCTCTCTCTTCCTGCATTTAGACAACTTTTTCCTGAGAAGAAAATAGAATTCATTCGCTACAGTAAATGTCTGCTGCATTTTGCCATCACCCCAATGCATTTATATAACCTCAATTGCGTTACCCGGAGTCTATTGCATTTACTTAATGCATTTACACCAATGATTTATCCTGATGTTCAGTTGGACGTGAAGATCTGAAGAAAAATTACAGAATTAGATAACTTGCCTTTAGAAATCTTTAATGTGGTTTGCAAGCCTTTTAGCTTCAAAACATTTTTAACGTCCCAAAAAATTTAATTCTGCTTTTACTAAACCTAATAGAGCTCTGGTTCTCCGAATTCTCCATTGTTAGTTTAGTTTCGTTTTAGTCTCGAGACAGAGCACGGAAACAGGCCCTTCGGCCCACCGAGCCCACGCCGGCCAGCGATCAGCCCCGTGCACTAGCACTATCCTACACACTAGGGACAATTTACAATACTTACCGAAGCCAATTCGCCTACAAGCCTCGAAGGCGACACGGAACTGAGCAGATGCTGGAAAATCGAAGGTAGACAAAAAGCGCTGGAGAAACTCAGCGGGTGCAGCAGCATCTAGTTGGGTCGAAGGGCCTGTTTCCACGCTGTAATGAGTCTCTGACTCTGTGAATGATATCATAGCCTGCGCATCCACTCCCATGAGTCCTGGCAAAATCCCCGTAGAGGATGATTATATTTTATTGTCAATTTATTAATTTATTAGATAAATGTAGACAATGCAGGAGACAATCTATGGAGCGAAGGAAATAGGCAACGTTTCGGGTCGAAACCCTGAAGGAAAGTAACGTTTCGGGTAACGTTTCGGGTCGAAACCCGGAAGGAAATAGGTAACGTTTCGGGTCGAAACCCGGAAGGAAATAGGCAACGTTTCGGGTCGAAACCCGGAAGGAAATAGGCAACGTTTCGGGTCGAAACCCGGAAGGAAATAAACGAAACCCGGAAGGAAATAGGCAACGTTTCGGGTCGGAAGGAAATCGAAACCCGGAAGGAAATAGGTAACGTTTCGGGTCGAAACCCGGAAGGAAATAGGTAACGTTTCGGGTCGAAACGTTTCGGGTCAAAACCCGGAAGGAAATAGGCAACGTTTCGGGCCGAAACCCTGAAGGAAATAGGTAACGTTTCGGGTCGAAACCCGGAAGGGTTTCGACCCGAAACGTTGCCTATTTCCTTTGCTCCATAGATTGTCTCCTGCATTGTCTACATGTATCTAATAAATTAATAAATTGATAATAAAATATAATCATCCTCTACGGGGATGTTGCCAGGACTCATGGGAGTGGATGAGCAGGCTAGGATATCATTCATATAGAGTCAGAGACTCATTACAGCGTGGAAACAGGCCCTTCGACCCAACTTGGCATGGGCATTGTGTTCCTGTGCGGTTCCTGACCAAATTCTATGTCCTTTGTGTGTGAATGTAGTGATTCATCAGTCTGACCTAAATTGCTTTTTGTCCACCCATCACCCTGGGCAAAGTCGGAATAGAGTCTCCAATATCCTGTCTGTCTGTGCAACGTTGCCCTTCCCTGCTCCGTTGTTTGTGATAGAGAGTGTTCAGTGGGGGCCAACGCTTCCAGCCAGCGGGGTGTGGCCCCAATTTCCCTTCTACAATGAACCTTGTTATGTTAAATCCGTGAAGGCAAACAGCCAGGCCAATCCTTCCTCTATCAGATTTCTAAAGATGCATTCCTCCTCCTTAATGAGGGAACGTGAGCAGTTCTGTGCATTCTACTGCAACCTGGTGTGATGTTGCCCTGACCTTGTCACTGGAGATGGTGCAGAGGAGATTCACCAGGATGTCTCCTGGCTTGGAGCAGGTCAACCATAAGGACTCTTTAGGCGACTGCCAGGGACTAATTTAAATGGAATTCACCCACGACGCCTGGCGACAACATTCGACAGCAAATAATGTCGCCACTGTGCTGGAATCTTTTCAACAAGTTGAAAATTTTGAGGCAGTCGCCAAAAAATGGGCACACACATACACACGCACACACTTACATACACACACGTACACACACATATGCACGGCTTGCACGCATGCACATGCATGCATGCACACACACACACACACACACACACACACGTGTACACACGTACACACACACACAGCTTGCACGCACACACATGCATGCATACACACACACACACATACACATGCACATGTACACAAGCATATGCACAGCTTGCATGCACACACATGCATGCCTACACACACGCACGCACACATACACACGCACATGTACACAAGCATATGCACAGCTTGTACGCACACTTGCATGCATGCACACACACACGCCCACATACACACACACACACGCACACATGTACAGATGCTTATGCACAGCTCGCGCACGCACACACGTGCACACACAAGGACATGTGCACGCACACACACTCACATGACCACACACACACACACACTTACATACACACACACACGTACACACACATATGCACAGCTTGCATGCACACCCATGCACACGCACACACACACGCATACACACACGCGCACACAAGCACATGTGCACGCACACACAAACATCCACACACACAATTGAGGAGGATATCACACTCATGGCCAATTTTACTGATGCACAGAAGCGTTACATGAGCCAACATTGATATCACAAAGGATGCAAACCTTCAGTTCCCATCATCAAGGGGAATTGATTAACGATGACATGATTCATGTCTAGTTTCTGCTGTCTCTGCAGAAATAAAACCAGTGAAAGGAGACGTAAATATGTGGATGTGATGTGCTGGCTGCCAGGAACTAAGTGTGTTAGTCAGCATCTACTCAGGGAGCTATTGATTAGTCGACCAAGGGTTGAAAGATCCAAGAAGCGTTCATCATGAGACATCGATCAATCAAAAGTATTGCTATTAGTGGAGGAGGTCAGTGCGTCTGTGGACAATCTAGACCAAGAATGATTATAGACAGGAGACAAAGTGTTGGGGGATGATGGTGGTGCAGCAGTAGAGTTACTGCCTCACAGCACCAGGCACTTGATCATGGCCACGGGAGCTGTCTATACGGAGTTTCCACTATCTCCCTGTGACCTGCGTGGGTTTGCTCCAGATGCTCTGGCTTCCTCCCACACTCCAAAGACGTCCAGGTTTGTAGGTTGACACAAAATGCTGGAGTAGCTCAGCGGGACAGGCAGCATCTCTGGAGAGAAGGAGGGAAGGGGGAAGTTTCGGGTCAAGACCCTTCTTGAAGAACGGTCAACAGTCTTGCAGAAGGGCCTCAACCCGAATCATCACCCATTCCTTCTCTCTAAAGATGCTGCCTGTCCCGCTGAGTTACTCCAGCATTTTGTGTCTATCTTCAGTTTAAGCCAGCATCGGCAGTTCCAAAGTTTCAGGTTAATTGGCTATGGTTAAATTGTAAAGTGCGTGGGACTGCTCCACCTATACGCTCCTGCCCGGTGCCTCAGGTCAGCGGATCAGCTGCTCCTTGAGGTACCAAGGTCTAAGCGGAAGCTCAGAGGGGATAGAGCCTTTTCTGTTGTTGCCCCGGCACTCTGGAACACCTTGCCGCTGCAGATCAGACAGGCCCCTTCACTGTCCATCTTTAAATCCTCCCTAAAAACTCACTTTTATTCACTGGCTTTCGACACTGGCTGAGACATTGTTCCTGTTTTTAGTGCTTTTAATGTCTTTTAATTTTTACTGTTTTTATAGTCCTGTCGTCTTAATGGTTTTAGTAGTTTGTAATAACTTTTTGTTGACTTCCCATGTACAGCACTTTGTGGTAACTGATGTTGTCTAAAAGCGCTTTATAAATAAAGTTATTATTATTATTATTATTATTATAGTGTGAAGGGCCTGTCCCATTTGGATGTTATTTGCGTGTCACTCAGATGGTGCGCGAAGATTTTGTACATCCCAAAATCCCGGGGGGCTGCGCGAGACCGTGCGTCACTGCCCACGTCACCACGCACCCTGCGCACGTAATGCGTCTGGATGTGTAAATCACGCCCAAGTGTGCCCTTAAATGTACGGCGCGATCGCTGCTTGCCGCGGATTCGGAGAATCTACCTGTTAAACATTTTAACCCCCCTCCCATTCACACAAGGGTCTGAAGAAGGGTTTTCGGCCCGAAACGTTGCCTATTTCCTTCGCTCCATAGATGCTGCTGCACCCGCTGAGTTTCTCCAGCACTTTTGTGTACCCACATTGACCTTCCTGTCCTGGGCCTCCTCCATTGCCAGAGAGAGGCCATGTACAAACTGGAGGAACAGCACCTCAAATTCTGGAGATGCTGGAGAAACTCAGCGGGCGCAGCAGCATCTATGGAGCGAAGGAAATAGGCAACGTTTCGGGCGAAACCCGAAGGGTTTCGACCCGAAACGTTGCCTATTTCCATCAGGGTTTCGACCCGAAACGTTGCCTATTTCCTTCAGGGTTTCGACCCGAAACTTTGCCTATTTCCTTCAGGGTTTCGACCCGAAACGTTGCCTATTTCCTTCAGGGTTTCGACCCGAAACGTTGCCTATTTCCTTCAGGGTTTCGACCCGAAACGCTGCCTATTTCCCTCGCTCCATAGATGCTGCTGCACCCGCTGAGTTTCTCCAGCTTGGCCAATGGTATAAAAACTGAACTTTTCATTATTAGTTTAGTATAGAGGCACAGCACGGAAACAGGCCCTTCGGCCCACCGAGTCCGTGCCGACCAGCGATCCCCGCACACTAGCACTATCCTACACACACACACACACACTAGCGACCTTTACACCAAGCCAATTAACCTACAAACCCGCACGTCTTTGGAGTGTGGGAGGAAACCGAAGACCTCGGAGACAAACCCGCGCAAGTTCACGGGGAGAACGTGCAAACTCTGCACAGACAGCACCCGTAGTCGGGATTGAACCCGGGTCTCTGGCGCTGTGAGGCAGCAACTCTACCGCTCCGATCTCAAGCAGAAGGGTTAATGCCAATTCTAATCTGAGATGCACAGGCTGGAGAATTATTGTTAATAGGGGAGGCTGTCTAGACTAGGATTGCTTTCTCTGGAACAACAGACCCTGAAGGCATATCTAGGCAAGTCGAGTAAAATCATTCGAAAAAAGACAGTGCAAATCTGTGTCATAAAATTCTATGAAGGGATTGATTGCAATGACATGCGTTTATTCAACAACACCAATAACATACTGATGCTGGAATGTTTAAGAAGGAACTGCAGATGCTGAATGAATGCCTCCAGTTTTTGTTTCAGACTTCCAGCATCAGTAGGTAGACAAAAATGCTGGAGAAACTCAGCGGGTGCAGCAGCATCTATGGAGCGAAGGAAATAGGCAACGTTTCGGGCCGAAACCCGGAAGGGTTTCGACCCGAAACGTTGCCTATTTCCTTCAGGGTTTCGACCCGAAACGTTTCCTATTTCCATCAGGGTTTCGACCCGAAACGTTGCCTATTTCCTTCAGGGTTTCGACCCAAAACGTTGCCTACTTCCTTCGCTCCATAGATGCTGCTGCACCCGCTGAGTTACTCCAGCATCTTTATGTACCTACTGATGCTGGAAGTCTGAAACAAAAACTGGAGGTATTCAGTTAGTTTGGTAGGACGTGGGAGAGAGACCAAGTGTGTGTAGGAAGGAACTGCAGATGCTGGTTTACACCGAAGATAGACACAAAATGCTGGAGTAACTCAGCGGGACAGGCAGCATCTCTGGAGAGAAGGAATGGGTGACGTTTTGGGTCGAGACCTTTCTAGTTCTGCTTTCAGATCAACGGCAAACATCAGGATGAAACATTCAGTGATATAAAACATTAGCTTGTTTCTGTCTCTAAGATACAATGTCACTATTTCCAGTCACAGAGTGATACTGTGTGGAAAGAGGCCCTTCGGCCCAACTTGCCCACACCGGCCAACATATCCCAGCTACACTAGTCCCACCTGCCTGGTTTGCTCCATATCCCTGCAAACCTGTCCTATCTATGTACCTGTCCAACTGTTTCTTAAACGTTGGGATAGTCCCTGCCTCAACTACCTCCTCTGGCAGCTCGTTCCATTCACCCACCACCCTTTGTGTGAAAAAGTTACCCCTCAGATTCCTATTAAATCTTTTCTTCTTCACCTTGAACCTGTGTCCTCTGGTCCTCGATTCCCCTACTCTGGGCAAGAGACTCTGTGCTTCTGCCCGATCTATTCCTCTTATGATTTTATAAAAAGTGTTTTATTGAATTCAGATATTGGCTTGAACGTAACAGGATGATGCAGATGCTTCAGTTACTTACAAGTTTTGTAATCACTTCACATCTTAGTTTAGTTTAGAGATACAACATGGAAACAGGCCATTCGGCCCACCGAGTCCGTGCCGACCAGCGATCACCCGTACACTGGTTCTATGTCCTACACACTAGGGACAACGTTATGAAGAAGACCTCCTCTATTAGATAGTCATGGTTTTCGAGATATAATGTGGAAACAGGCCATTCGGCCCACCGAGTCCGTGCTGAACCCGTACACTAGTTCCATGTTATTCCACATTCTCATCCACTCCTGCACACAATTTTTGCAGAAGTCAATTAGCCTATAAACCAGCACGGCCCGGGAATGTGGGAGGAAAGCGGAGCGCCCGGAGAAAACCCACTCTGTCCCAGGGACAACATGCAAAAACTCCACACCCGACCGAGGCCAGGATCGAACCCGGGTCTCTGGCGCTGTGAGGCAGCAGCTCTACCGGCTGTGCCACTGTGCCCGCCCTCAACGCCAACACTTCAAGAGTGGATACAAGGAACTGCAGATGCTGGTTTGCAAAAAAAAGACACAAAGTCGTGGAGTAACTCAAGGGGTCAGGCAGCTTGTCAGAGAACGTGGAGAGGTGGCATTTCAGGACAGGATCTTAGCGGAAAATTCAGTAATGGGGCTAAGAGCCTCTATATAAACTGGATAATCCCCTTAATTACAGCCAAGAGTCAAGAGTGTGTTATTGTCATGTGTCCCAGATAGAACAAGGACATTCTTACTTGTAGCAGCACAACGGAATATGTAAACATAGTACACAGTGAATATAATCAATGAGAAAATAAGTTGTGTGTGCATATGTGTGTATATATATATATATAAACACACACATATGTGAACACATATACACATATATGTACATACACACACACATATATATACATAAAAAGCAAACAAACAAAAATAGTGTGAAAAGACAAATCCAATGCCCACAAGTCTATTGTAGTTTGAGGTTGGCGTGTTTAATATCCCGATGGCTGTGAGGAAGAAGCTGTTCCTGAACTTGGACGTTACAGTTTTCAGGCTCCTGTACCTTCTTCCCGATGGCAGTGGTGAGATGAGTCTGTGGTCAGGGTGATGCTGGCTGTCTTATTGAGTCCGCGCCGACCAGTGATCCCCGCACACTAACACTATCCTACACACACGAGGGGACAATTTACAACTATGCCAAGCCAATCAACCTACAAACCTGTACATCTTTCATGGAGTTGGGGAGTGAACCAAAGATCTCGGGGAAAACCCACGCAGGTCACGGGGAGAAGGTACAAACTCCGTACAGGCAACACCCGTAGTCGGGATCGAACCCGGGTCTCCAGCGCTGTGAGGCAGCAACTCAACCGCTGCGCCACCGTGCCATGGCCAATAAATAGCTTCTTGGATCAGGATTTTGTGATTTACACGGCCGAAAGGAAAGGATTAATGGAAACTGTACCGAACGCCAACTGCAGTCAAAATCTAGATGCCATCTCAATAGGATAGCAGTCACATTAAAATGTGCTTGCTTAAAAGATATTGCAGGCAGCAAAACCTCATACTTGCTTCCTGCAATACACCATTTAAAATCTGCAAAATATAAATATGCATGAAAGCCAAAGTCTCTGGCTGGGGGGTTGAAGGACACAAGATAATTAAGTGTACGAGTCGGCACATGAAGGGTTAACGGTGATGTTCCTGACTACAGATCAGGTTACTATGACCATATAAAACCCTCTTCACACCAAATTGAGCTTATCCACACACACACACACACACACACACACACACAAACACACACACACACACACACACACACACACACACACACACACACACACACACACACACACACACACACACACACACACACACACACACACACACACACACACACACACACACACACACACACACACACACACACACACACACACACACACACACACACACACACACACACACACACACACACACACACACACACACACACACACACACACACACACACACACACACACACACACACACACACACACACACACACACACCACACACACACCCACACACTCTGCATAAAACTTAGTCAAAGATAATTTCTATTAATTCTCACCCCTTATAAAACCTTACACCCCTTTCTATTTATTCTCACCCCTTATACACCCCATGCAGATTTAAAGAAACAGACATTTGCTTGGGCATCTATCTCACACAAACGGCGACTCTGTAGGGATTTAAGTTTCCCACTTACTCATGCCGGTTCTCAAGACAACCTCGCGCTTCTTCAGTTTTAAGGAACTTTTAATCTTCCAGCTTCCAGCACAGATTTGAGGCAAGAGTTGGTTCCGCTCACAAGAAGTAAGAGAGAGAGAGGCTGGTGGCTGGTTCAGTGTGGTCGGGTAACCTATCCCCACCCTCTGCTCAGCTGAGAGAGGGGAAAAAAAGGTTACTTTCAGCTCAAGAGAGAGCCTGTGATCACTATGGAGGCTGGACTAGTCTGCGTCCAATTGATTTTCAGTAGCGAGCTTTTGAACAGCGATTAGGCCACATCTGTGGGAGGTTTAGATAAACAGAAAACTATGATTCATCTCCACTATTCTCGCCTTTCATTCAGAGAAAAAAGGCTCAGATGGTTAGGATTGGGGTCAGACACAGGAGCTCTCAATTCATCCGTCTACCTTCAATAACAAAACGATTTAACCCTTTATATTCAAGAAGGAACTGCAGATGCTGGATAATCGAAGGTAGACAAAAATGCTGGAGAAACTCAGCAGGTGAGGCAGCATCTGTGGAGCGAAGGAAATAGGCAACGTTTCGGGCCGAAACCCTATCTTCAGACTGATTAACCCTTTATCTTTCATAGGAGCGAAATTAGGTGCAGGAAATAGGCAACGTTTCGGGCAACTCGTAAACCTTCTCTCATACCCTCAGACTTGATTTAACTCCCCTTAAATATTAACTGGCCTCAACTACCCTCTGTGGCTTTCATTGATATTATCTCTCCCCCCGAGAAAAAGTTAAATATACAAATGATACAAGATGCCGGAGTAACTCAGCGGGACAGGCAGCATCTCTGACAAAAAGGAATAGATGACGTTTCGGGTTGAGACCCTTCTTGAGAGTCAGGGGAGAGGGAAACTAGAGGTATGAAAAAGTGCAGAACAAGTCACTGCAGGATAGACAAAAATGCTGGAGAAACTCAGCGGGTGAGGCAGCATCTATGGAGCGAAGGAATAGGTGACGTTTCAGGTCGAGACTCTTCTTCAGACTCTGAAGAAGTTTTGTCTACCTTCGATTTTTCCAGCATCTGCAGTTCTTGCTTAATCATGACAGGATTCATTGCACCTTGGAAAGTTCAGCTCAGTTGCGTTGAGTATATTGTCACATGTACCGAGCTACAGTGAAAAGATTTTGTTGCGTGCTAACCAGACTTTAAAGGACTTCATCTTGGAAGTACATAAGAGAAAATCAATCACTGAACAGCAGACAGATGGGAAGGTTTGCAGATGTGCGGGGCAGATTTTTTTTAATACAGATAGCAGTGGGGGACCTGGAACAGCATTGACTGTGCATTAAATGTCTAGGTATTAATGAACCTTGGAGTGCAAGTTCCTAGTTCCCTAAAAGGGATAATACAGGTGATCTTTCTAGGCCAAAGGAACTGCAGTTGCTACAGAAGGCTGTGGAGGCCAAGTCAGTGGATATTTTTAAGGCAGAGATAGATAGATTCTTGATTAGTACGGGTGTCAGGGGTTTTGGGGAGAATGGGGTTAGGAGGGAGAGATAGATCAGCCATGATTGAATGTCCAAGTAGACTTGATGGGCTGAATGGCCTAATCCTGCTCCTGTCACTTATGACCTTATGACCCTATGTTCTAATCGTGTGTGGAACATACAGTGCTGGAGTAACTCAGCGGGTCAGGCAGCATCTCTGGAGGACATGGATAGGCGACGTTTCAGGACGGGACCCTTCTTCAGGCTGATCATAGAGAGAGAGAGAGAGCTTGAATAGTGGTGGGGTTGGGACATGGATGGATCAATATGACCTTCACACTTGTATCTGAAGAAGGGTTTCGGCCCGAAACGTCGCCTATTTCCTTCGCTCCATAGATGCTGCTGAATCTGATGCTGCTGCACCCGCTGAGTTTCTCCAGCATTTTTGTCTACCTCCGAATATCACTTGCCTAGACCCAAATTGGTTACAATTTTACCAAAGCCAATTAACCTCTAAACCCCCATGTCTTTGGAGTGTGGGAGGAAACCGAAGATCTCGGAGAAAACCAACGCAGGTCCCGGGGAGAACGTACAAACTCCGTACAGACAGCGCCCGTAGTCGGGATCGAACCCGGGTCTCCGGCGCTGTGAGGCAGCGATTCATGGCCCCAGGTGACGTTTCTCCAACGCGCATTCATAGAAATTCTACACAGCTCATTGATGGACATGAAATGGTTCCAAAATGCCATGGTGACCATGGTGAATGACATCAATGCTTCATGACCACGCTGAGGAGACACGTCAAAATCAGACAGAAATGAATAAGCCTCTGTAATTGCATTAGCATAATTAAACCCGAATATGTTTTTGCACTGGTTCGTTGGAAAGATACCAATGGAATATTAGTTTCCTTGAATTTTGCAGTTAATTTATCATTAATTTTAACTGTACAATTGTTTGACTAAATCACCCTGAAGTCTCTGTTTGACTTTCACACAGTGACGCAGAGACACTGACTCACAGCGCCAGAGATCCAGGTTCGATGCTGTCCATGTGGAGTTTGCACGTTCTCCCTGCGACTGCGTGGGTTTCCTCCGGGTGCTCTGGTTTCCTCCCACAACTCAAAGACGTGCCGGTTTCTGGGTTAATTGGCCCCTCGTGTGCAGGGAGTGGATGCGAACAAATGTGAATGGGTGATCGATGGCCAGCAGGGAGCCGATGGGCCAAAAGGCCTGTTTCCATGTTGTAACTATGCTGTGACACCACACTATTCTCTGCAATGCTGTGTCATACAGTGCATTGAGAAAGTATTCAGACCCCTTCACTTTTTCCACATTTTGTTACATTACAGCCTTATTCTAAAATTGGTTACAGTCATTTTTTTTTATCATCAATCTACGCACAATACCTCATAATATAAAAGCAAAAACAAGTGTTTAGTAATTATTGCAAAATAATTAAAAATAAATAACTGAAACATCACATTTACGTAAGTATTCAGACCTTTTGCTGTGACTCTCAAAATTGGGGCATCGTGTTTCCATTGATTATCCTTGATAGGAGTCTACAAGTGGTAAATTAAATTGATTGGACATGATTTGGAAAGGCACACACCTGTCTATGTAAGGTCCCAGTGCATGTCAGAGCAAAAAACAAGCCATGAAGACGAAGGAATTGTCCGTAGACCTCCGAGACAGGATTGTGTTGAGACACAGATCTGGGGAAGGGTATAAAACATTTTTAGGAGCATTGCAGGCCCCGAAGAGCACAGTGGCCTCCGTCATTCTTAAATAGAACTTTGAAACCACCAGGACTCTTCATAGAGCCTGGCCAAACTGAGCAATCGGGGGAGAAGGGCCTTAGGATAGAGACTTACTAACATATTCAGGGAGGTGACCAAGAACCCGATGGTCACTCTGACAGAGCTCCAGAGTTCCTCTGTGGAGATGGGAGAAACTTCCAGAAGGACAACTATATCTGCAGCACTCCACCAATCAGGCCTTTATTGTAGAGTGGCCAGACAGAAGCCACTCCTCAGTTAAAGGCACATGACAGCCCTGCTTGGAGTTTGCCAAAAGGCACCTAAACAAGATTCGCTGGCCTGATGAAACCAAGATTGAACTCTTTGGCCTGAATGCCAAGTGTCACGTCTGGAGGAAACCAGGCACCGTTCATCACCTGGCCAATACCATATCTACGGTGAAGCATTGTGGTGGCAGCATCATGCTGTAGGGATGTTTTTCAGCGGTAGGAACTGGGAGACCAGTCAGGATCGAGGTAAAGATGAACGGAGCAAAGTATAGAGAGATCCTTGATGAAAACCTGCTCCAGAGCGTTCAGGACCTCGGACTGGGGCAGACGTTCACCTTCCAACAGGACAACGACCTAAAGCTCACGTCCAAGACAACGCAAGAGTGGCTTTGTGACAAGTCTGTGAATGTCCTTGAGTGGCCCGGCCAGAGCCCGGACTTGAACCCGATCGAACATCTCTGGAGGGATCTGAAAATAGCCGTGCATCGACACTCCCCATTCAATCTGACAGAGCTTGAGAGGATCTGCAGAGAAGAATGGGATAAATGACCCAAGTACAGGTGTGCCAAGCTTGTAGCGTGATACCCAAGAAGACTTAAGGTTGTAATCATTGCCAAAGGTGCCTCAATAAAGTACTGAGCAAAGGGTCTGAATACTTATGTAAATGTGATATCTCAATTATTTATTTTAAATTATTTTGCAAAAATTTCTAAACACCTGTTTTCACTTATTTTATTGTGGGCTATTGTGTGTAGATTGCTGATAAAAAAAAATGAATTTAATCCATTTTAGAATAAGGCTGGAATGTAACAAAATGTGGAAAAAGTGAAGGGGTCTGAATGCTTTCTGAATGCACTGTATATTCACTGCCCACTGACCCACAGCTGACAATACACTGTGCAGTAAAATGTTACGCCATCCTACATATTGCTGAGTTCTACACTCAACCTTTAGAGCTTTGTGTATTGTATCTCAAGCCCTTCCTTCCATGGACAGGTGAAGACGGTTCGTTTCATAGCCACACAGCAGTGGCATGCCACATTTTGTCCTTTACTTGGGAATGAGAAAGTTGGCAGCCCTGCTTGAATCTGACTTCCTGACTTTGTTGGGCAAGATGCCAGTGTGTTATCTGCTGTGTTTGGTTCTAAGGGCAGGGCACTCCTAGACTGCTGAGGGACATTGTGTGTCTCTCTCCAGACTCTGTTATTAACCTGCTCCCTACAGCTGGGGCACGTCACAAAGATTGTTAAGGGTTTGGACACGCTAGAGGCAGGAAACATGTTCCCGATGGTACACAAAAATGCTGGAGAAACTCAGCAGGTGCAGCAGCATCTATGGAGCGAAGGAAATAGGCAACGTTTTCGGGCCGAAACCCGAAAGGGTTTCGACCCAAAACGTTTCCTATTTACATCAGGGTTTCGTCCCGAAACGTTGCCTATTTCCTTCGCTCCATAGATGCTGCTGCACCCGCTGAGTTTCTCCAGCACTTTTGTCTACCTTCGATTTTCCAGCATCTGCAGTTCCTTCTTAAACACCATGTTCCCGATGTTGGGGGAGTCCAGAACCAGGGGCCACACACACACACAGTTTAAGAATAAGGGGTAAGCCATTTAGAACGGAGACGAGGAAACACTTTTTCTCACAGAGAGTGGTGAGTCTGTGGAATTCTCTGCCTCAGAGGGCGGTGGAGGCAGATTCTCTGGATGCTTTCAAGAGAGAGTTAGATAGGGCTCTTAAAGATAGTGGAGTCAGGGGATATGGGGGAGAAGGCAGGAACGGGGTACTGATTGGGGATGATCAGCCATAATCACATTGAATGGTGGTGCTGGTTCGAAGGGCCGAATGGCCTACTCCTGCACCTATTGTCTATTGTCTATTGACTCGAAACGTCACCCATTCCTTCTCTCCAGAGATGTCGCCTGTCCCAATGAGAGTTACTCCAGCATTTTGTGTTCGACTAGTCCGCATCGCAACCTACAAGATTCACACATTCAGCAAACGCTGCCCTCAAGTGGCCATTGATAGAAATACCTCCCAACTCAATCATAGAAACATAGAAACATAGAAAATAGGTGCAGGAGTAGGCCATTCGGCCCTTCGAGCCTGCACCGCCATTCGATATGATCATGGCTGATCATCCAACTCAGTATCCCATACCTGCCTTCTCTCCATACCCCCTGATCCCTTAGCCACAAGGGCCACATCTAACTCCCTCTTAAATACAGCCAATGAACTGTGGCCTCAACTACCTTCTGTGGCAGAGAATTTCACAGATTCACCACTCTCTGTGTGAAAAATGTTTTCCTCATCTCGGTCCTAAAAGATTTCCCCCTTATCCTTAAACTGTGACCCCTTGTTCTGGACTTCCCCCAACATCGGGAACAATCTTCCTGCATCTAGCCTGTTCAACCCCTTAAGAATTTTGTAAGTTTCTATAAAATCCCCACTCAATCTTGCTAGGCACCGCACTGCACACTAGCCGCTTTCCTCAGCAACCATGAGCCTTTACCAATGCATTGGTCTTTGCACTATTTCTCAGCATTAAGGGGGGGAAAAGATTAAATAGGAATCTGAGGAGTAACTTTTTCACACAAAGGGTGGTGGGTGTATGGAACACACTGCCGGAGGTGGTAGTTGAGGCTGGGGCTATCCCAACATTTAAGAGACAGTTAGACAGGTACATGGATGGGTAGAATATGGGGGATATGGACCAAATATGGGCTGGTGTAGCTGGGACATGTTGGCCGGTGTGGTCAAGTTGGGCCCATTCTAAGTGGAGTCTGCTGTGCCCACCCTCATACATAGGTCTGGAGTCACATATAGGACAACTCTTACCTGATGATCAGTCTGAAGAAGGGTCTCGACCTGAAACATCACCCATTCCTTCTCTCCATAGATGCTGCCTGTCCCGCTGAGTTACTCCAACACTTAGTGTCTATCTCTAATATTAAATCTCTAAAATTAAAAACGTGTGTGTGAATGTGCGACGCATTTGTGCATGCGTGTGTGCGTGCTTATATATGTGCGCCTAAGCATGTGTGTGTGCACGCGTGTACATGTGTGCCTAGGCATGTGTGTGTGCATGTGTGTGTGAGAATGACCACTCTTCCTTTTGCAAAATCAAGTTTTGTTTAGTTTAGTTTAGAGATACAGCGCGGAAACACCGGGTCCCCGCCGACCAGCGATCCCCGCACACTAACACTATCCTACACCCACTAGGGTCAATTTACATTTAGTCCAAGCCAATTAACCTACAAACCTGTACATCTTTGGAGTGTGGGAGGAAACCGAAGATCTCGGAGAAAACCCAGGCAGGTCACGGGGAGAAGGTACAAACTCTGTACAGACAGCGCCCATAGTCGGGATCGAACCCGGGTCTCCGGCGCTGCGAACACTGTATTGGACCTGTCCCACTATACAAGTTTACCCAAGAGCTCTCCCGAGTTTAAAAACAAACTTGTGGTGAGTATGTAGAATGTACGTATCGGGTACGTCAGAGCTCGGGGACGTCTCTTAGCGGCTCGTAACGCTAACGGCAGGTACTCGGGAAACGCGGTAAGCTTTTGAAGACTCGTGAAGATTTTTCAACATGTTGACAAATGTCCACGAGAGCCCTGGGTACCCACGAGCGGCCATTACCGTAATTCTCGGGGAATCTCGGGAGAATGAGCTCGTACAGTGGGACAGCCCCTTTAGGCAGCAACTCTACCTCTGCGCCACTGTTCAAGTCACCGAAACCGATTACTCTTTGCGAGAATATAGTCTACTATATGAAGCAGAGATTGAGAGCAGTAGAAGTTTATTTGGCTTAAAAAAAATCATTCACATGAATGTCAAAGAGAGATGACCAAAATATACAGAAATATCATAAGTAGCATTATTTGAGGTATTGGTGTCAACTATTCTAATTACCAGTTAATGCATAATATCAATACAGTCAATTCACACAAATGAATACAAATCGCTAATAAAAGACTTACAGCATGTTACTGCATGGCCAGTCTACATTCCAAATCTTGATTAACAAGTTCACAGATCTTGATATTGCTTTTGTGTTGCTAACATTTTTGATACAGGATTCCATGGTAACCGCCTGAAACTGTTGTTTGGCTCATTTGTGCCTTTTCTCCGATTGTTTCGACGAGTCCACAACTTTTCGATTTTTAAATTAAAAAATATTTTTTTTTTAAATCTCTGAACTGTTGTAAGAGGTAGCTATAAAACGGCTTTCGTACTTTTGTAATGTTAAAAAAAATGAAACACGGTACATTGTAACACTTAAAATTAAAAAATTAAAACGAGTGAGGCAAAAAGGTTTGCCTTCCCGCCTGTGAATGCCACATCCTTGACCGGGTTAGAGTTGAAACCTGGCACCTATAGATTTGTACTTATTTTGAAGAACTCCCTGATCTTTAGTGCTCGATTCAGGGTTGTGTTAATGCACTGTACACTCTTTATGCTGCCCGTCTTGGCTTGGCTTTGAACATAGGAAGGGTTGGCCTTCCATTTTGATGCTTGGTGTTTAACTGATACAGCGTTGGAAATGGGACCATCGCTCCACTGAGTCTGCACTGACCATCGATCACCCAGCCCTGCTCCCTGCACGCTCCCGTTCATCGACAAGAGGGCCAGTGGACCTGCAAACCTGCGCGTCTTTGGGATGTGGGAGGAAGCCGGAGGGCCTGGAGGAAACCCGCCCGGTCACAGGGAGAACGTGCAAACTCCACAAAGCCAGCACCTAAGGCGGGGGTTCAGCCGGGTCTCTGGTGCTGTGAGGCAGATACAGTCGGAGTCGGATACAGTCAGTCAGAAACTGATACAGTTAGACAGATACAGTCAGAAACAGATAGTCAGAAACAGATAGTCAGGAGCTGATACAGTCAGACGGATACAGTCAGAAACAGATACAGTCAGAAACTGATACAGTCAGAAACTGATACAGTTAGACAGATCGAGTTGGAGTCACATCCTAGACCCAGATTTGAACCGCTTTCGCTGCCCCTTGTTTCATCATTCAAGAGAGAGTTAGATTTAGCTCTGAGGGCTAACGGAATCAAGGGATGTGGGGAGAAAGCAGGAACGGGGTACCGATTCTGGATGATCAGCCATGATCATATTGAATGGCGGTGCTGGCTCGAAGGGCCCAAATGCATCTATCTTCCATGTTTCATCCACCTCCCATCGGCAATGTTCAAATCCGTACAGCCTACATTTGGAGTTTGTCTGGAAAAGTGCCGTCTACAAGACTAGGGCGATCTCGCCAACGTCTTCCGGGCTTATTCCTTATGCCCCTGTCCCACATAGGAAACCCGAACGGAAGCCTCTGGAGACTTTGCGCCCCTCCCAAGGTTTCCGTGCGGTTCCCGGAGGTTTTTGTCAGTCTCCCTTCCTGCTTCCACTACCTGCAACCTCCGGCAACCACCTGCAACCTCCGGCAACCACCTGCAACCTCCGGGAACCGCACGGAAACCTTGGGTGGGGCACAAAGTCTCCAGAGGTTTCCGTTCAGGTTTCCTAAGTGGGACAGGGGCATTAGTGTATGGCATCAACCTTACCCTAGCACCCGCAGTAAAGGGTGTACAGTGCAGTCAACCCCACCCATTCACGACATTTACGCAAGTCCCTGGAGAAGGACATTGTGTTGAAGAAGGAACTGCAGATGCTGGAAAAATGGAAGGTAGACAAAAAATGCTGGAGGAACTCCGCTGGGTGAGGCAGCATCTATGGAATGAAGGAATAGGTGACGTTTCGGGTCGAGACCAGGAAGGGTCTCGACCCGAAACGTCACCTATTCCTTCACTCCATAGATGCTTCCTGGTCTCGACCCGAAACGTCACCTATTCCTTCGCTCCATAGATGCTGCCTCACCCGCTGAGTTCCTCCAGCATTTTTTGCGCACCTAAGAGAAGGACATTGATGTCCGGCATATTATTTTTGAATGTTTTGGCAGCCCTTACACACACACACACACACACACGTAGGCAAGAATGATTCAAGGTCAAAAGCTCCTCGCTCCTGCATTTTAACACAACTCAAAGCCCCCAAAACCAAGGAAGGTAGCAACTCATCCTAAATTCTTTGGGGGCTTTTGATGAATGATTGTTAAGATTTCTCTAAGGGCAGACATACATGATATAGCAGTTCTTCATAAAAAATCTCTTCTTTGGTGTTACAATATCATAAACAGTTAATCATCACAAACTTACAAGCATTAAAAAGTAAAATGTTAATGAGAGCTGAGGTATATATATATATATATATACTTATATAATATATATGAAGGAACACAGAAAAAACAGTTTTGAGGTATTTTTGTCTTTTTGTTTAGCACAAGACCTGGTTAATCGCACTGCGAGCAGCACTTACAATACATTTTTTTAATTTCCCAAACAGTAGTTCTCAGTCGGCAATTATTCCTTTACGGACAAGGGTTGGCGATCTCGAAAAGGAAAGCAAAAAAAAAAAACCCGCGCAGATGCTGGGACTCTGAGATAAAAAGGGGAGGATGCTGGAAAGGGCTTAGCAGGTCAGGCAGCCTCTGTGGAGGGAGGAACAGCATTGAAGGTTTGGTGGGGGAAGGAACGGCAGATGCTGGTTTGAACCGAGGATGGACACATACATAATGCTGGAGTAACTCAGCGGGACTGGCGGCATCTCTGGAGAGAAGGGATGGGGTCGAGGCCCTTCTTCAGACTGGGATAGGTGACCTATTTTGCACATTTTTTATCAGAAGGTGGCTTTTGAATTTGGTTTGGGTACTCATCGTGAGTTGTCAAGGTGACCTTGAGGTTCAAAGGTGAAACTAGAGGACATGACTTCAGAATTAAGGGACAGAAGTTTAGGGGTAATATGAGGGGGAACTTCTTTACGCAGAGAGTGGTGGCGGTGTGGAATGAGCTCCCAGTGGAAGTGGTGGAAGCAGGTTCATTGGTATCATTTAAAAATAAATTGGATAGGCATATGGATGAGAAGGGAATGGAGGGTTATGGTATGAGTGCAGGCAGGTGGGACTAAGGGGAACAAATTTGTTCGGCATGGACTTGTAGGGCCGAGATGGCCTGTTTCCGTGCTGTAATTGTTATATGGTTATATGGTTAAACACCCAATAATAGTTTAACCTATGTTAACCTATCAATTCTGGATCAATTCTGTTAGGTTCATAGAGATAGGTTGAATAAGTTAGGTCTTTATTCTCTGGAGCGCAGAAGGTTAAGGGGGGACTTGATAGAGGTCTTTAAAATGATGAGAGGGATAGACAGAGTCGATGTGGACAAGCTTTTCCCTTTGAGAATAGGGAAGATTCAAACAAGAGGACATGACTTCAGAATTAAGGGACAGAAGTTTAGGGGTAATATGAGGGGGAACTTCATTACTCAGAGAGTGGTAGCGGTGTGGAATGAGCTTCCAGTGGAAGTGGTGGAGGCAGGTTCATTGGTATCATTTAAAAATAAATTGGATAGGCATATGGATGAGAAGGGTATGGAGGGTTATGGTATGAGTGCAGGCAGGTGGGACTAAGGGAAAAAAAGTTGTTCGGCACGGACTTGTAGGGCCGAGATGGCCTGTTTCCGTGCTGTAATTGTTATATGGTTATATATAGAGTAGGTTAGCCTATGATGAGCGTTGGTCGGCACTGGGCCTATACTCGCTGGAGTTTAGGAGAATGAGGGTGGACCAAATTGAAACATTCAGCGTTGTGAAAGCCTTGGATAGAGTGGATGTGGAGAGGATGTTTCCATTAGTGGGAGCGTCCAGGACGAGAGGTCATAGCCTCGGAATTAAGGGACGTTCTTTCAGGAAGGAGATGAGGAGGAATTTCTTTAGTCAGAGGGTGGTGAATCTGTGGAATTCTTTGCCACATAAGGCTGTGGAGGCCAAGTCAGTGGATATATTTAAGGCGGAGATAGATAGATTTTTGATTAGTACGGGTGTCAGGGGTTATGGGGAGAAGGCAGGAGAATGGGGTTAGGAGGGAGAGATAGATCAGCCATGATTGAATGGCGGAGTAGACTTGATGGGCTGAATGGCCTAATTCTACTCCTATCACTTATAACCGTATGACCTTATAATGAAAGACCCACATGGTTCAATTGATTTAACTTCCCTTTCACGAGGCAGAATACAGTCTTACAATTGTGAGTGTTGGCTGGGCAATTTGCAACCTGGCAAAGTTGGAAGCGAGCTGGGGGCAGGACAAAGCCTGTTAGATTACGGGAAATGTAGATAGGGTGAACATTCAGGACGATTTTTCCCCCCAAGGTGGAAAGGCCTTTGACCTGAAATGTTGCTCCTCCCTCCGTGACCTGCTGGACATCTCCAGAGCCTTCCCATGCCTATTTTGGTTCCAGCAGGAGCAGGTTTCTTTAATTTTGCTTTCCCCACCCTCGTTACGATGCGCAGTTATCGTTTTTAGACGGAACGGTTTGGGACAACCCAATAGCAGAGGCCAGGCACCTTGACCGCTCCTCATTCATCCGACGTGGCCCAATTCTTGACCACCCAAGTTGGACGTGTCTTGAGGTTGTGCCGTAAAACATGGCTGACCTGTAGCCTGAGGTAGACGACGCAACATTCCATGACCATGCCTCTACTCTCCATGTCCATTCGCTTCCACCATGGCCCAAGCCTAGTCCATGGGTGATGTCCATGTTAGATTCTTGAGGGAGCACCTCCATTTCCGTTGGCTGGGCCCCTCGGTGGTTGAGGCCCTCGGACAGTGCAGAACGTTAGCGTGGACCTCTGGTCACGGGGCCATCTGCCGTTGCCCAGACCACTGACCGTCCGCCCTGCTTAGGACGTGACCCCTGGTGTGCGAGTGTTCGAGACCCAACGGAGGTCACTGGTTCCATTTGGCTCAACGAGGCTCCTCGAATATAAGCAGCAAACCTTCAAACAGGAACCTTCAACTCCACCAACGCCCCCAACGGGTTGCGTCAGTATCTTCAACTCAACTTTCAATTCTAGCTGAACCTGAGATGAGGGAACACCATTCCCTCAATATATGAGCTTTCCTTCCCCCTGCCTTTGCGCTGTTGTCTTTTTCGGTATGTTTATGGATTGGGGGGGCAGAGGGGGGAGGATCGTTGTACATGCACGTCCACCGTTCCACTGTTCCACCCTCCGCCATCTTAGTCTTGGCGTTGGGTCGACCCGCTCTCCGGGAGGCAAAGCAGTGGCTGGAGGTTTTTAGATTTTTAGTCTAGTTTAGAGATACAGCGCGGAAACAGGCCCTTCGGCCCATCGAGTCCGTGCCGACCAGCAAATCCCCCGCACACTAACACTATCCTACACACACACACGCTAGGGACAATTTTACATTTACACCAAGCCAATTAACCTACGTTGCTGTACGTCTTTGGAGTGCGGGAGGAAACCGGAGCACCCGGAGAAAACCCACGCGGTCACAGGGAACAAGGTGCAATCTCCGTACGGACAGCACCCGCAGTCGGGTTCGAACACGGGTCTCCGGCGCTGTAGGGCAGCAACTCTACCGCTGTGCCACCGTGCCACCCCTCTTGTTGGGGTCCAGTGGCAACCCACCTTGGCAAGCCTGGGTCAGGGCGCCAACCTGTCCACAAACACCCCCCACCCCCATCACTGTTACGTCCCCCAACCCATGGGAACCCGTCTACAATGAGGGGTGAGGAGGATTAAACAAATGAGGTGGGCTGTCAAAGGATGCGCAGAGAAATGAAACCAAAACAGTAATGGCAACCTCCTGATGCAATGGTATCACAGAGTTATTACAGCACACGACATAGACCACACACAACATAGACCGGCACACACACACTATAGACATACGGATACAGACATGCACACACCATTGACACACACACATCATACACAGGCACACACACACACACCAGTACACAACACAGACCTCTCACATACACACATGCTAGACACGCACACACACACATGCAAGGACACACACACACACACATGGGTGCATGCACATGCACACTTGTAAATACACACACACTCATTCACACATTTATACACACACTCGTGAACATACTCATACACTCGTAAATACACACTCACACACACACACATACTTGTAAACACACACACATACTCTCGCAGACACACATACATGCGCGCGCACACACAAGCCACACACACACAGACACACACACACACACCTCACACACACACCACACACACACACACACACACCTCACACACACACCACAGACACACACACACACACCTCACACACAAGCCACACACACACACACACACACACACCACACACACACACACACCACACACACAAGCAGACACACACACACACACACACTCACACACACACACACACCTCACACACACACAGACACACACACACACACACACACACACACACACACACACACACACACAGACACACACACACACACACACACACACACAGAGACACACACACAAGACAATGCTGTAACTCGTGCGTTGGAGCCGTGTTAAGTACGCGGTTGGTGTGAGCGGGGGAATCCTTGCCTCTGTATTCACTGGGCAATCAGCGGTCAGTCAGCCCCACTCCGCTGTAGGGTTGGGCAGGAGGGAATCTGCCACAGTTCCTCCCCTCCCTAAAGTGGGAACGTGGTGGACATGCGGGGAAAGACCCCTGCATCCCTGGCCTTCACCTCAGGATGCCTCCCAAACCACCGACCTTCTATGTGACGAGCAGTGGCAGCGGCAATGATAGAAATGCAGCGAGCCATTCTATGCCCAGCAACCTCCCATCAGTGACCCCATCATCTCATCTACTGACCTTCACCTGCATTGGGTGGGAGGTCAGGGGGAAGTCCGCCGGTGTTCAAAATAATCCCAATGGGATCATTGGTGACCAGTTAGGGCCACAGTGGATCTGAAGAAGGGTCTCATCCCAAAACGTCACCTATTCCTTTTCTCCAGAGATGCTGCCTGTCCCGCTGAGTTACTCCAGCTTTTTGTGTCCCCATTGTCTGAAAGACTGGTTTGTTGACTGTGTAGAACTCCCTGGGGTCTGGAGAGGGAGCGTGTTCAAATCTCTCGACCTCAGCAAGGAGGAATCCTATTGCAATGCAACACAACTTGCTTTGGCAGTAGCTCTGCCCATGGTCGGCAGAAGCTGCAGAGAGCTGTGGACCATCACCCAAATAATTCCCCCCCCCTACCGTCTACACTTCACCCTTCCGCGGGAAAGCAGCCAAGATAATCAAGGACAATCACATAATCACATCCCTTCTGCTCTCCTCTCTTGTCGGACAAAAACTTGACAGCACGTACCACAAGATTCAGGAACAGCTTCTTCCCCGCTGTTGTCAGTCTGCTGAACAGTCCTCCCATAATCCAAATCCCCCAACCTACCTCACTGCACTTTTTTTTTGTACCTGCACTTTCTCTGTAGCTGTCTATGTTTCTGGTATTTTTTTCCATCTTTGCATTACCTGTCGGCCCTGTGTACGGCTGGATTATATCACTTGTTTCAGCGCAGAGACGCTGACAAACCATGCTCATACCAGCAGCAAGGGAGCCTTGCTCGCAACTACAGTCGGAAGGCATGGGCAGGGCAGGGCAGGGCAGGGTCCTGTTGTGAGAGGCAACAGCTCGGATTACCCTATCGCTGGGGGGTGGGAGAATGGGACAGAGGGGCCCACCGACAAATCGAGCTGAGGCCCAACAGCCCCGGAGAGTTAATGGTCCACAATTTGGGAACATCAGCTTCAGCCCCCACCTCTCGCCTCCACTCCTCCCATTGAAATGAATACATGAAAAGTCAAGTCAGTACGCCCAGTTTGACCACAACTGATGATCACAAAATATGCTGGAGTAACTCAGGACAGGAGACACGGAGTGGGTGACATTCCGGGTCGAGACCCTTCTCCAGATTAAATTGCCTCTTGTTTGAATCTATGGCCAGCAAGCGAGACGCTGCTACGTTGTGAATTCAACTGAACCCCCCCCCTCCCCCCGTGTGACTGCCCGCATATTTATACAATAATAATATTAATAATCTTGCGTGTGCAAGCGCTCCTAGTCACATGCTGCCCTCATCAGTTCTGAGGCTCGCAACGATATAAAGGGGGGCAAACCCATGTAAACAGTCACGCTGCACTTCCGGCCTCCCGCCAGTAGGGGGCACTGTGGCCGTTCCATGTCAGGGTGGTGCGGGATGGGGGGGGTGTGGGGGAGAGCCACAAAACAAGTGGTTTGTGTTAAAACTGCGGCTCTTAAAATTGATGATGGTTTTATAAGTCGAAGGACAGGAGGTTGCGTTTGCATGACATTGCCCAATTAACCTAGTTCTCTGACCCTGGTTTTGACCCTAACCCCCCCCCAAGACGTAGGTAATATATTCGAAGGTTTCTTGAGCTGAAATGATCTGTGCAATTGTTTCGTTACTGGCTTGGGGTTTTTTTTGTGTGTGTGTGTTTTTTTTTTTTGCATTTCTCTCATTTTCTCGCTTAAAATTCCCTGCCTTTTTTTAGATTCTAGAAAAATACAATCGGGGCGAGTCCTTTCCCTGATGCCGGATGCAGCGGCGAGCTCGGCCTCAAGGGGAGCCGCTGGTGGAGGGCTCAGCGGAGGCAGGGCCCTTGACGGAGGTAGGACTGGTCGTGCTCTGGGAGGCTGAGGTGCTGCTGCTTGGCCCTGCGATGACGTGCACCGTCGGTCTCTGGGCGAACAGGACTCCTGCAAGAAGAGAGGAGGGTTGGCTTCCGTTAATGGTAAGTACGTTTATTGGCCAAGTATTCACATACAAGGAATTTGCCTTGGTGCTCCGCCCAACAAGCACAGCAACACTGCTATCGGCTGCAGGCACGAGGAACTGCAGGTGCCGGCTTCCCAACACATAGAAACATAGAAATTAGGTGCAGGAGTAGGCCGTTCGGCCCTTCGAGCCTGCACCGCCATTCAATATGATCATGGCTGATCATCCAACTCAGTATCCCGTACCTGCCTTCTCTCCATACCCTCTGATCCCCTTAGCCACAAGGGCCACATCTAACTCCCTCTTAAATATAGCCAATGAACTGTGGCCTCGACTACCCTCTGTGGCAGAGAGTTCCAGAGATTCACCACTCTCTGTGTGAAAAAAGTTCTTCTCATCTCGGTTTTTAAAGGATTTCCCCCTTATCCTTAAGCTGTGACCCCTTGTCCTGGACTTCCCTAACATCGGGAACAATCTTCCTGCATCTAGCCTGTCCAACCCCTTAAGAATTTTGTAAGTTTCTATAAGATCCCCTCTCAATCTTCTAAATTCTAGAGAGTATAAACCAAGTCTATTCAGTCTTTCTTCATAAGACAGTCCTGACATCCCAGGAATCAGTCTGGTGAACCGTCTCTGCACTCCCTCTATGGCAATAATGTCCTTCCTCAGATTTGGAGACCAAAACACGAGGCACAAAGTGCTGGAGTAACACCAGCAGGTCAACTGGGCAATGTCAGCATCTCCAGGCCATGTTTTGGTTTCAGGACGAGATGTGTCTAGGAAGGAACTGCAGATGCCGGTTTACACCGAAGATAGACACAAGATTCTGGAGTGTCTAAACGGGACAGGCAGCATCTATGGAGAGAGGGAATGGGTGACGTTTCAGAGCCGAAACATTCCCAGAGATGCTGTCTGACCCCTGAGTTTCTCCAGCTTTTTGTATCTATCTTCGGTTTAAACCAGCATCTGTAGTTCCTTCCTACACATATCAGGTATCAGATACAGATCTGCTCCAGGTACAGGTCACAGAGTGATGCAGTGTGGAAACAGGCCCTTCGGCCCAACATGCCCAACACCGGCCAACAATGTCCCAGCTACACTAGTCCCAGCTGCCCACACTTGGTCCATATCCCTCCAAACCAGTCCTATCCATGAACCTGTCTAAATGGTTCTTAAATGTTGGGATAGTCCCAGCCTCAACTACCTCCTCTGGCAGCTCGTTCCATACACCCACCACCCTTTGTGTGAAAAAGTTACCCCTCAGATTCCTATTAAATCTTTTCCCCTTCACCTTGAACCTATGTCCTCTGGTCCCCGATTCCCCTACTCTGGGCAAGGGGCTGTGTCCGCTCATGAATTTATAGAGGTATGCTATGTGACGTGGCTAGATAGGGTTGTCAGACGAAATGTCTTACCAGTGTAAAGAGTGCCATTAATCTCGATGGACATGTTGATGCTGCTGATCCCATTTGTAGACAGGTTCAAGGCCAGTTCCTGCCGATCATCTATACAAACAGTAAGTAAGTTTATTGGCCAAGTATTCACATACAAGGAATTTGCCTTGGTGCTCCGCCCACAAGTAACAACATGACATACAGTGACAATTACGAATGGCTCAGAAAACACTAAACATTAATAATAATAAAACATTAATGAATAAAACACCATGTGAACCAACAAAATACCAGATCAAAGGGAGGCTATAGATTTTTGGCTGTTGAGTAGAGCAACTACTCATGGATAAAAACTGTTTCTATGTCTGGCTGTGGCAGCTTTGACAGTCCGGAGTTGCCTTCCAGAGGGAAGTGATTCAAAGAGTTTGTGGCCAGGGTGAGAGGGGTCAGAGATGATCTTGCCTGCTCGCTTCATGGCAAGTGGTACAAGGTACAGGTTAGACCGCGCGGGGTATTGATGGAGTGGGTCGTGTCGGCAGTGTGGGGACACTGGAGGCTCCGAAACTCCGTTAGATGCCGGGCGCCGCTCCAAGAGACCGGGCGCGCAAGGAGAGGACGTGGCCTGTAGCGGCGCGGAGAACGTTGACAAGGTTTGTGGGTTAATTGTCCCTCTGTAAACTGCCCGTAGAGAGAAAAGTGGGACAACATTGATCTAGTGTGAACTGGATGGTGTGGACTCAACGGACCATAGAAACAAAGGCGGTCACGGTGGTGCAGCGGTAGAGTTGCTGCCTTACAGCGAATGCAGCACCGGAGACCCGGGTTCGATCCCGACCACGGGCGCTGCCTGTACGGAGTTTGCAGGTCCTCCCGTGACCTGTGTAGATTTTCCCCGAGATCTTCGGTTTCCTCCCACACTCCAAAGACGTACAGGTTTGTAGGCTAGTTGGCTTGGTGTAAATGTAAAAGTTGTCCCTAGTGGTAGGACAGTGTTAATGTGTGGGTCGGCGCGGACCCGGTGGGCCGAAGGGCCTGTTTCCATGCTGTATTTCCATACTAAACTTAACATAGAAAATAGGTGCAGGAGTAGGCCATTCGGCCTTTCGAGCCAGCACCGCCATTCAATACGATCATGGCTGATCATCCAAAATCCAAAATCAATACCCCATTCCTGTATTCTCCCCATATCCCTTGATACCGTTAGCCCTAAGATATCTAGATATCTGGATATCTGGATATCTAACTCTCTCTTGAAAACATCCCGTGAATTGGCCTCCACCGCCTTCCGTGGCAGAGAATTCCGCAGATTCACAACTCCATGGGTGAAAAAAGTTTTTCCCATTCTCAGTCCTAAATGGCCCACCCCTTATTTTTAAACTGTGACCCCTGGTTCTGGACTCCCCCAACATCGGGAACATTTTTCCTGTATCTAGCCTGTCCAATCCCTTTAGAATTTTAAGTTTCTATAAGATCCCCTTTCAACATTCTAAATACCAGGCATGTTTCCACGCTGTATCCCTAAACTAAAATGGACTCCGACCCAGTGCTGTCACCAGGGCAATGGGTCCTCATGGCCAAGTTAAGACTCTAACAATCTTGGACCTGAAGGGTAGCCTAATGTCAGACTGAAGAAGGGTCCCGACACAAAACGTCACCCATCCTCTTTCTCCAGAGATGCTGCCTGTCCCACTGAGTTACTCCAGCACTTTGAGCCAAACAGAGATAATGGGTCAGGACAATGTCTTGTTCAGTAGTAATTTTTTACAGAGACACAAGGAACTGCAGATGCTGGATTCCCGAGTAAAACACAAAGTGCTGGAGTAACTCAACGGGACAGGCAGCATCTGTGGAGGGAATGGACAGACAATGCTTTTGAGCCGGGATCTTTCTTGAGACTCAGGCGAGGTTTTGGGCTCGGAACCTTCCTTGTGCCATGAGTTCGAAGAAGGGTCCTGACCCGAAATATCACCTATCCGTTGCTTCCGCAGATGCTGCCTGGCCCGCTGAGTTTCTCCAGTTTTACGGTAAATTTATGGTTGGCATTGTTCGCTTGTTTTGCTGGCTGTTGCAATTCTTCCAGCATCTGCATTTTTTGGGGACTCTTGGAATCAAGAACCAGAGGACACAGGCTTAAAGGTGAGGAGGTGGAAAGATTATAATAGGAACCTATTGAGGGGCAACTTTTTTCACACTGTGGGTGTATGGAAGGAGCTGCCAGAGGAGGTCGTTGAGGCAGGGACTATCACAACGATATCACGATGCTTCCAGGTCTCGACCCGAAACGTCAGGCATTCCTTCGCTCCATAGATGCTGCCTCACCCGCTGAGTTTCTACAGCATTTTTGTCTACCTTCGATTTTTCCAGCATCTGCAGTTCCTTCTTAAACATTTGGACAGGTACGTGGATGGGTAGATTTGCAGGGGTATGGAGCAAATGCAGGCAGGTGGGACAAACATTTTTCACACAGAGAGTTGTGAATCTCTGGAATTCTCTGCCACAGAAGGTAGTTGAGGCCACAGTTTGTTGGCTATATTTAAGAGGGAGTTAGATGTGGCCCTTGTGGCTAAAGAGATCAGGGGGTATGGAGAGAAGGCAGGGATGGGACACTGAGTTGGATGATCAGCCATGATCATATTGAATGGCGGTGCAGGCTCGAAGGGCCGAATGGCCTCTACTCCTGCACCTATTGTCTATGTTTCTATGTTTCCATGCTCTGTTACTGTGGCTGTATCTAATTACCTGCAGTGCATAAACAGTCCACAGGATGGCAGCCCGCCCCCATTGAGAGGTTAAACGCTGAGTTGAGGCATCAGATGATGTTGTACCATTCTCAATCTCACCGCACCCGCCTTCATGGGACAGTCAAAGATAGACACAAAATGCTGGAGTAACTCTGCAGGACACGCAGAAAGATTCTGAAGAAGGGTTTCGGCCCGAAACATTGCCTATTTCCTTCGCTCCATAGATGCTGCTGCACCCGCTGAGTTTCTCCAGCATTTTGTGTACCTAAGATATAAGATTGTTAAGGGTTTGGACACGCTAGAGGCAGGAAACATCTTCCCGATGTTGGGGGGAGTCCAGAACCAGGGGCCACACACAGTTTAAGAATAAGGGGTAAGCCATTTAGAACGGAGACGAGGAAACGCTTTTTCTCACAGAGAGTGGTGAGTCTGTGGAATTCTCAAAGGTTCAAAGACTCAAAAGGTTATTTTATTAGTCACACACACCTGGGTGTAGTGAAATTCTCAGCCTCAGAGGGCGGTGGAGGCAGGTTCTCTAGATGCTTTCAAGAGAGAGGTAGATAGGGCTCTTAAAAATAGCGGAGTCAGGGGATATGGGGAGAAGGCAGGAATGGGGTACTGATTGGGGATGATCAGCCATGGTCACATTGAATGGCGGTGCTGGCTGGAAGGGCCGAATGGCCTACTCCTGGGCCTATTGTCAATTGTCTATTGATAAAATGCTTTCTACGGCGCCTCTGTGGAAGGGTTTCTCTGCGTGTCCCAGCCTGAACCTTAGACTGCATCATCGGCAGAAAGATTCAAGTGGGTAAACGGCCATGAACCTATTGCTGTTACAACAGAATTGAAAATAAACTCTTTGGACTCCTGCCAATGACAACACTAACTCTCATTCCCCACTGTACAACCGAACAACCTGACCTGCAACCATGAAGCTTTTTGTAAACCATATTCACATTCTCAATTGCCAGACTTGCCCTGCCTTTGGATTTTGGCCACAACTATTCCTTGACCTCAGTTGGCAATCCCATACATTCAGTTTGCAGTTTCATTTCATTTCGTTTAGCGCGGAAACAGGCCCTTCGGCCCACCCGACCAGCGATCCCCGCACACTAACACAAGCCAAACACACACACAGGGGGACAATCTATACCTATCTTACACTTATACGAGACCTGGGTGTCATGGTACACCAGTCATTGAAAGTAGGCATGCAGGTGCAGCAGGCAGTGAAGAAAGCGAATGGTATGTTAGCATTCATAGCAAAAGGATTAGATTATAGGAGCAGGGAGGTTCTACTGCAGTTGTACAGGGTCTTGGGTGAGACCACACCTGGAGTATTGCACACAGTTTTGGTCTCAAAATCGGAGGAAAGACATTCTTGCCATAGAGGGAGAACAGAGAAGGTTCACCAGACTGATTCCTGGGATGACTGGACTTTCATATGAAGAAAGACTGGATAGACTCGGCTTGTACTCGCTAGAATTTAGAAGATTGAGGGAGGGATCTTAGAGAAACTTACAAAATTCTTAAGGGGTTGGACAGGCTAGATGCAGGAAGATTGTTCCCGATGTTAGGGAAGTCCAGGACAAGGGGTCACAGTTTAAGGATAAAGGGGGAAATCCTTTAGGACCGAGATGAGAAAAACATTTTTCATACAGAGAGTGGTGGAACTCTCTGCCACAGAAGGTAGTTGAGGCCACAGTTCATTGGCTATATTTAAGAGGGAGATAGATGTGGCCCTTGTGGCTAAAGGGATCAGAGGGTATGGAGAGAAGGCAGGTACAGGATACTGAGTTGGATGATCAGCCATGATCATATTGAATGGCGGTGCAGGCTCGAAGGGGGCGAATGGCCTCTACTCCTGCACCTATTGTCTATGTGTCTATGGTACTCTACCAGAGGTAGACAAAAATGCTGGAGAAACTCAGCGGGTGAGGCAGCATCTATGGAGCGAAGGAATAGGTGACGTTTCGGGTCGAGACCAGGAAGGGTCTCGACCCGAAACATCACCTATTCCTTCGCTCCATAGATGCTTCCAGGTCTCGAACCGAAACGTCACCCATTCCTTCGCTCCATAGATGCTGCCTCACCCGCTGAGTTTCTCCAGCATTTTTGTCTACCTTCGATTTTTCCAGCATCTGCAGTTCCTTCTTAAACATTCACACTTATACCAAGGATACAACCCAAGCTGATTAACTTTAGGACCAGCAGAAGCTAGTTTAAACCATGGCCCCAAAAAGCTGGAGTAACTCAGCAGGACAGGTGGTGACATCTCTGGAGAACATGGTGTGCGTAGGATAGTGCGGACTAGGTGGGCCGAAGGGCCTGTTTCCGCGCTGTATAGAAAACATAGGCAATAGGTGCAGGAGTAGAGGCCATTCGGCCCTTCGAGCCTGCACTGCCATTCAATATGATCATGGCTGATCATCCAACTCAGTATCCTGTACCTGCCTTCTCTCCATACCCCCTGATCCCTTTAGCCACAAGGGCCACATCTAACTCCCTCTTAAATATAGCCAATGAACTGTGTGGCCTCAACTACATTCTGTGGCAGAGAATTCCACAGATTCACCACTCTCTGTGTAAAAAATGTTTTTCTCATCTCGGTCCTAAAAGATTTCCCTCTTATCCTTAAGCTGTGACCCCTTGTCCTGGACTTCCCCAACATCGGGAACAATCTTCCTGCATCTAGCCTGTCCAACCCCTTAAGAATTGTGTAAGTTTCTATAAGATCCCCCCTCAATCTCCTAAATTCTAGCGAGTACAAGCCGAGTCTATCCAGTCTTTCTTCATAAGACAGTCCTGACATCCCAGGAATCAGCCTGGTGAACCGTCTCTGTATCTCCAAGCTAAAACTGAAGTGGGGGCCTACCTTTGCCGTTGATCTTGATGCTCATGGGCATGTGGGTTGCCATGGCGAAGAGGTTGTGCTGTAGGGCCTGCTGCATCAGGCGTTGCTGGTCCTCCGAGATCCGGGCCACCCTTTTGTCCGGAGGCTCGCCGCTCTCCAGCTTGTCTCTCAGTTGCTCCAGGGTGATGGGCAGCCCCGAGTGGTGGCCGCCCAGCGTGAATGGGATGTGTATACGGCCTGGGCCGAGAGAGCAGCTGGCCAATCCATCCTCTGTGTGACGGAGACAGAACACAGGCCCGGGGCAGGTCAGTGCTGTGTATTGGGCTAAATAGGTTTGTCCCGTACGGGACCGCCCTTGTCCCGTATTTGACCGCTACTACTCGGGTCCGGCCCCTGCCCTTGCCTCACCCGTCCCGACGTAGTGCAGCCCGTGGAGTGCAGCAGCAGCATCCCGCCAGCAGCCCCGTTGGTCGGTCAACAACCCGGCCATCCGTCCGACCTTCGGGCCTTCGCTTACCGCCGACACCACCACCACCCCTCCTCCTCACGGCCGTTCATGAGTTGGACGGGGCGCCGGACTTAGCGGGCAGCCCCCGGGCCAAAACTCCTCAGCTGGCCCCGCCGGCTGGGCTTTGTGTGCAGTCCAGCACCCCGGGCCAACTCATCGTTCACTCAGACACGGCCCAGTCGGGCAACGGATTGCCGTGGGGAATTTGTCCCGGATTTTGATCTTTTGCCCCTTATTTTTGCGAGTGAGAAAGTTGGCAACACTGACTGCTCTGCACCGCTCACCCACACAGCCCAGTAGCACTCACACATGGATGGGAGGGTGGGAGGGAGGGGGAGAGAGGGCGAGTGGATAGGGAGGAGAGGAAGGGAGAGATAGGGAGAGAGAGAGGAAGAAAGGGGAGGGGAGGGAGGGGGGGGGGGGGGGGAGGAGGGGGGGAGGGGGAGAATCTACATCGAGAACATTAACATGGAACGGAAACACGGGTGAGAGATTGAGGGAGAGCCTGAGGCTCTTGGTTCCCTGGGCCAAAAGAGAGGGAGTGTCGGAGAGAGGGGGAGGGAGGGAGAGAGGGAGGGAGAGAGGGTGAGTGGGAAGAGCGGAGAGAGGGGGAAATACTTTATCTATCTCTGCCTTAAAAAATATCCATTGACTAGGCCACAGCCATCTCTTGAAATGAATGCTCGTATAGAGTTTGCTTTCTTTTACTACCAATTCGACTGGCAAATTAACTTTTTTTGGGGAATCCTGCACCAGTACTCCCAAGCCCGAATCCTGCACCTCCGACTTCTGGATTCTCTCCCCACTTAGAAAATAGTCCACGCCGTTATTCCTGCTACCAAAATGCACGACTACACACTATGCAACACTATATTCCATCAGCCACTTCTCTGCCCACTCTCCCAACCTGTCCAAGTCCTTCTGCAGTCTCCCTGCCTTCTCTACACAACCTGTCCCTCCACCTATTTTCGTATCATCTGCAAACCTGCCCACCAAGCCTTCAATCCCATCGTCCAAATCATTAATATACGACGTGGAAGAGTAGCGGCCCCAGCACCGACCTCTGCGGAACTCCGCTAGTCACCCAAAAAGCCCCCTTTACATAGAAACATAGAAAATAGGTGCAGGAGGAGGCCATTCGGCCCCTCGAGCCAACACCACCATTCATTGCGATCATGGCTGATCGTCCCCTATCAATAACCTTCTCCCCATATCCCTTGACTCCACTAGCCCCTAGAGCTCTATCTAACTCTCTCTTAAATCCATCCAGTGACTTGGCCTCCACTGCCCTCTGTGGCAGGGAATTCCACAAATTCACACCTCTCTGGGTGAAAAAGTGTTTTCTCACCTCAGTCTTAAATGGCCTCCCCTTCATTCTAAGACTGTGTGGCCCCTGGTTCTGGACTCACCCAACATTGGGAACATTTTTCCTGCATCTAGTTTGTCCAGTCCTTTTATAATTTTATATGTTTCTATAAGATCCCCCCTCATCCTTCTAAACTCCAGTGAATACAAGCCCGGTCTTTTCAATCTTTCCTCATATGACAGTCTTTATTGCCCCTTTATTGCCACTCTTTGCCTTTTGCCATCCAGCCAACCTGCTATCCATGCTAGTATCTGCCCTTTGATATCATGGGCTCCCATCTTCCTCAGCACCCTCTTGTGTGGGACCTTATCGAAGGCTCTCTGAAAAACTAGGTATACAGCATTCAATTCCTCAGATGGACACCAAATGCCGGATTAACTTAGCGGGACAGGCAGCATCTCTGGAGAGAAGGAATGGGTCAAAATCATTCGTCAGACTGATAGTCGGGGGAGAGGGAGACTAGAGATAGGGAAAGGCAAGGTGTGAAGATAACAGATCAAAGAAGACGGTGTCAAAGAAATGTTGAATAGACTGGATAGACTTGGTTTATACTCTCTAGAATTTAGGAGATTGAGAGGGGATCTTATAGAAACTTACAAAATTCTTAAGGGGTTGGACAGGCTAGATGCAGGAAGATTGTTCCCGATGTTGGGGAAGTCCAGGACAAGGGGTCACAGTTTAAGGATAAGGGGGGAATCCTTTAAAACCGAGATGAGAAGAACTTTTTTCACACAAAGAGTGGTGAATCTCTGGAACTCTCTGCCACAGAGGGTAGTCGAGGCCACAGTTCATTGGCTATATTTAAGAGGGAGTGAGATGTGGCCCTTGTGGCTAAGGGGATCATAGGGTATGGAGAAGGCAGGTACGGGATACTGAGTTGGATGATCAGCCATGATCATATTGAATGGCAGTATGCGGTGCTGGCTCAAAGGGTTGAATGGCCGACTCCTGCACCTATAATTCTATGTTCAATGTTTCTAAGTTTGTTTAGATGTTCCAGAGTTCCAGAGGGAGTTAGATGTGGCCCTTGTGGGTATGGAGAGAAGGCAGGTACGGGATACTGAGTTGGATGATCAGCCATGATCATATTGAATGGTGGTAGAGGCTCGAAGGGCCGAATGGCCTACTCCTACACCTATTGTCTATGTTTCTATACAGCGCGGAAACAGGTCGGCCACCCAGTGGGGGTGACAACGAGGAACGCAACCAGAAAAATCTGGGGGGGGGGGGGTGAAACTAGTCGGAGAGCTAGGTTGGGGGAGGGAGGGAGAGAGAGGGAAGGGTTACTCAGTCTGAAGAAGGGTCTCGACCCGAAACATCACCCACTCCTTCTCTCCAGTGATGCTGCCTGTCCCGCTGAGTTACTCCAGCTTTTTGCATCTATCTTCGGTTTAAACCAGCACCATATATAACCATATAACAATTTCAGCACGGAAACAGGCCATCTCGACCCTTCTAGTCCGTGCCGAACACATAATCTCCCCTAGTCCCATATACCTGCGCCCAGACCATAACCCTCCATTCCTTTCCCATCCATATGGGAAGCACCTGCAGTTCCTTCCCGCACATCCCATTCCTTACTCCCGGTTGGAGGGCTGCGGAGCTGTGGGGAAAAGCGCGACGGGGAAGAGCAAAGCACGGAGGAACGCAGCAGTTACCTTTCTTGATGATGTGGCCGGAGGGGAGATGGGCACCATTGCTGGAGGAAACATTCATGGAGGACAGGTGGACCTTGGGGGGGGAGAGAAGGCCGGGGCCCGTGCTTGGCGAGTACCCAAAGAGAGCGGAGCTGTAGCTGGGCCTCCTGCCCTCCCGTCGGTTACTGTCGATGGCCGCCTGTAGCTCGGCAGGTGAGCTGAGCGATTGTTTTTCACATTCGTACGGGTAGAGGTATTTCATGTATCTGCAAGAGGCCAAAAACACGCCCGTTACACTCTTCCCCGAATCATATTTTAGTTTAGTTTAGAGATACAGCGCAGAAACAGGGTCCGCGCCGACCAGCGATCCCCGCACACTAACACGATCCTCTACGTCCACTAGGAACAGTTTTTACATTGACACCAAGCCAATTAACCTACAAACCTGCACGTCTTTGGAGTGTGGGAGGAAACCAAAGATCTCGGCGAAAACCCACGCAGGTCACGGGGAGAACGTGCAAACTCCGTACAGACAGCACCCAAAGTCGGGATCGAACCCGGGTCTCTGGCGCTGCATTCGCTGAAAGGCAGCAACTCTACTGCTGCGCCACCGTGATATGCATTCCAATACATGTGGAATTCTCTGCCACAGAAGGCAGTGGAGGCCAATTCACTGGATGTATTCAAGAGAGAGTTAGATTCATCTCTTAGGGCTAATGGAATCAAGGGGTGTGGGGAGAAAGCAGGAACGGGGTACTGATTCGGGATGATCAGCCATGATCACATTTGATGGCGGTGCTGGCTCGAAGGGCCGAATGACCTACTCCTGCCCTATTGTCCATTGAAACATATAAGATTGTTAAGGGCTTGGACACACTAGAGGCAGGAAACATGTTCTCGAAGTTGGGGGAGCCCAGAACCAGGGGCCACACACACACAGTTTCAGAATAAGGGGTAAAAGCCATTTAGAACGGAGATGTGGAAACACTTTTTCTCACACAGAGAGTGTGGAATTCTCTGCCTCAGAGGGCGGTGGAGGCGGGTTCTCTGGATGCTTTCAAGAGCGAGCTAGATAGGGCTCTTAAAGATAGCGGAGTCAGGGGATATGGGGAGAAGGCAGGAACGGGGTACTGATTGGGGATGATCAGCCATGATCACAGTGAATGGCGGTGCTGGCTCGAAGGGCCGAATGGTCTATTGCCTATTGTCTGTGGCCGCGAGCACTCACTGTGTCCTGAGTGTAAAGGCTGCGCTGGTAATTGAGGTAGGTAGGTTCAGACCCTTGGTGATTTCCCGCCAGATCTTCTTGTTGATCACTTCCACTAGACCCCCCTTCTCCGTCACCAGTTTGTACAACATGTACAGGTCCAGCACCTGCTTGGCCATGATGGGAATCCTGTTCACCGGGGTTCCTGCAAAAGACAAGACGTGTTTTTTGGTCCATCAGTGAATTACTGTTAAAACACATTGTTGGCCTTCATAACAAGAGGATTTCCGTATAGGAGTAAAGAGGTTCTTCTGCAGTTGTCTAGGGCTCTGGTGAGACCACGTCTGGAGTATTGTGTACAGTTTAGGTCTCCTAATTTGAGGAAGGACATCCTTGTGATTGAGGCAGTGCAGCGTAGGTTCACCAGATTGATCCCTGGGATGGTGGGACTGTCATATGAGGAAAGATTGAAAAGACTAGGCTTGTATTCACTGGAGTTTAGAAGGATGAGGGGGGGGATCTTATAGAAACATATAAAATTATAAAAGGACTGGACAAGCTATCTGCAGGAAAAATGTTCCCAATGTTGGGCGAGTCCAGAACCAGGGGCCACACAGTCTTAGAATAAAGGGGAGGTCATTTAAGACTGAGGTGAGAAAAAAACGTTTTTCACCCAGAGAGTTGTGAATTTATGGAATTCCTGCCACAGAGGGCAGTGGAGGCCAAGTACTGGATGGATTTAAGAGAGAGTTCGATAGAGCTCTAGGGGCTTGTGGAGTCCAGGGATATTGGGAGAAGGCAGGCACGCGTTATTGATTGGGGACGATCAGCCATGATCACAATGAATGGCGGTGCTGGCTCAAAGGGCCGAATGGCCTCCTCCTGCACCTATTTTCTATGTTTCTATTACTTGTGTTAAAGAAAGAACTGCTCACAAACTGCTGGCAAAATCTAAGTCAGGCACAAAAATGCTGGAGACACTCAGCGGGGGAGGCAGCGTCTATGGTGAGAAGGAATTGGCGACATTTCGGACAGAAGGGTCTCGACCCAAAAGATGGCCAATTCCTTCTGTCCATAGATGCTGCCTCACCCACTGAGTTTCTCCAGCATTCTATGCCCACCAAGGACTTGTGTTATATGTTCACAAGTGATAGGAGCAGAATTAGGCCATTCAGCCCATCAAGTCCATTCAATCACGGCTGATCTATCTCTCCCTCTCAACCCCATTCTCCTGCCTTCTCCCCATAACCCCTGACACCTGTACAAATCGAAAGCATCTATGGAGCGAAGGAAATAGGCAACGTTTCGGGCCGAAACCCTGAAGGAAATAGGCTACGTTTCGGGCCGAAACCCTGAAGGAAATAGGCAACGTTTCGGGTCGAAACCCTGAAGGAAATAGGCAACGTTTCGGGCCGAAACCCTGAAGGAAATAGGCAACGTTTCGGGCTGAATCCCTGAAGGAAATAGGCAACGTTTCGGGCCGAAACCCTGAAGGAAATAGGCAACGTTTCGGTACGAATCCTGGAAGGAAATAGGCAACGTTTCGGGCCGAAACCCTGAAGGAAATGGGCAACGTTTCGGGCCGAAACCCGGAAGGAAATAGGCAATGTTTTGGGCCGAAACCCTGAAGGAAATAGGCAACGTTTCGGGTCGAAACCCGGAAGGGTTTCGACCCGAAACGTTGCCTATTTCCTTCGCTCCATAGACGCTGCTGCACCCGCTGAGTTCCTCCAGCATTTTTGTCTTCCTTCCATTTTTCTAGCATCTGCAGTTCCTTCTTAAACACCTGTACTAATCAATAATCCATCCATCTCCTTCTTGGGAAAATATCCATTGACTTGTGGCCTCCGCAGCCCCGTCTGCGGCAAAGAATTCCACAGATTCACCGCCCTGTGACTAAAGAAATCCCTCCTCATCTCCTTCCCAAAAGGAACGCCCTTTAATTCTCAGGCTGCGACCTCTGGCCCTGGGCTCTCCCACTAGTGGAAACATCCTCTCCACATCCACTCTGGCCAGTGGGATGAGATAAAGGCCGGAGCTATAAACGATGACTTACGGCATTTTAAGTGCGCTGGTACACAATTCAGTGATGGTTGGATCAATACAGGGTGACCTTGGCTGACATGGGGAGTTTAACACAGCGATTTAAGGCAGTACTCCCCACCCAGGCTGAACTCACCCATTTATAGAGATTAGGCAAGTCAGGCCATCTGATGTAATCACAAAGTGGTACTAATGTGAAGGTAATGGCCATGTATTTCATGGGCTGTGGAGACAGGTTCACAGCTTGTAACAATCTCCAACTTTAAATGGACGTGAATACCTTCTCTCCAGAGATGCTGCCTGTCCCGCTGAGTTACTCCAGCATTCTGTGTCTGTCTTCGGTTTAAACCAGCACCTGCAGTTCCTACCTACAAGTATGAAGAAGGGTTTCGACCCGAAATGTCGCCCATTCCTTCTCTCCAGAGATGCTGCCCGTCCCGCTGAGTTACTCCAGCGTTCTGTGTCTGTCTTCGGTTTAAACCAGCACCTGCAGTCTCAGTGTGCAGTCCCGGTGGCTCAGCACTTCAACTCCCCCTCCCACTCCGTCTCCGACCTCTCTGTCCTGGGTCTCCTCCATGGCCACAGCGAGCAGCACCGGAAATTGGAGGAACAGCACCTCATATTCCGTTTGGGGAGTCTGCATCCCGGGGGCATGAACATCGAATTCTCCCAATTTTGTTAGTCCTTGCATTCTCCTCCCCTTCCTCAGCCCCCCTGCTGTCTCCTCCCATCCCCCAGCCTTCGGGCTACTCCTCCTTTTCCCTTTCTTGTCCCCACCCACCCCCGCCCCCGATCAGTCTGAAGAAGGGTTTCGGCCCGAAACGTTGCCTATTTCCTTCGCTCCATAGATGCTGCTGCACCCGCTGAGTTTCTCCAGCTTTTTTGTGTAACCTACAAATCTCACTGTCGTTTGCTTTTGGATGATCCATGGGCCTTGTCCCACAATACGAGTTCATTCCAAGAGTTCTCCCCGAGTTTGCCCTGATTCGAACTCGGAGATTTACTGTAACGGCCGCTCGTCGGTACTCGGGGCTCTCGTGGACATTTTTCATCATGTTGAAAAATCTTCACCAGTCTTCCCGTGCTTACCTGCCGTTAGCGAGTCTTCCCGAGTACCTGCCGTTAGCGTTACGAGCCGCTAACAGACGTCCCCGAGCTCCGACGTACCCGCTACGTTCATTCTCCGCGCTTACCACGAGTTTGATTTTTTTTAAACTCGGGAGAGCTCTTGGAATGAACTCGTAGAGTGGGACAGGGCTATCAGCTCCTGGGATGAATTGCACTTGGAAAACCTGGAGGGTAATGCTGAGAGACACAAATACAGCGTGGAAACAGGCCCTTCGGCCCATCGAGCCCATGCTGACCATCGATCACCCGTAGCTCTGTGTTATCCCACTTTCACATCCACTCCCTACACACTAAGGGCCATTTACAGAGGGCCAATTTAAGCTTGAGTCAGTGGAGCTTAGCTTATTGTTACATGTACCGAGGTACAGGGAAAAGCTGATGGGTGTCTTTGGTCAGATTGGAGCAAGTTGTAGATGCAGTTGTATAGGGCTCTGGTACGACCATATCTGGAGTATTGCGTACAGTTTTGGTCTCCTAATTTGAGGAAGGACATCCTTGTGATTGAGGCAGTGCAGCGTAGGTTCACCAGATTGATCCCTGGGATGGCGGGACTGTCATATGAGGAAAGATTGAAAAGACTAGGCTTGTATTCACTGGAGTGTAGAAGGATGAGGGGATATCTTGTAGAAATATATAAAATTATAAAAGGACTGGACAAGCTTGATGCAGGAAAAATGTTCCCAATGTTGGCCGAGTCCAGAACCAGGGGCCACACAGTCTTAGAATAAAGGGGAGGTCATTTAAGACTGAGGTGAGAAAAAACCTTTTCACCCAGAGAGTTGTGAATTTAATGAGGAGTTGTGAATTTATGGAATTCCCTGCCACAGAGGGCAGTGGAGGCCAAGTCACTGGATGGGTTTAAGAGAGAGTTAGATAGAGCTCTAAGGGCTAGTGGAGTCAAGGGATATGGGGAGAAGGCAGGCACGGGTTATTGATTGGTGATGATCAGCCATGATCACAATGAATGGCGGTGCTGGCTCGAAGGGCCGAATGGCCTCCTCCTGCACCTATTTTTTATGTTTCTATGTTTCTAAGTGTGCTGTGTGATTCTATTTATCTCCTTTCAGCTAGTATGCATCAATAGTGTGGTGTTGCTACTCTCTCTTGTCTTTAGTCCAGCGTGATGTGATGTCATTGTGTATAAACAGTGTCGATATGGGAGTGAGAAGTCAAGTCAAGTCAAGTTTATTTGTCACATACACATACGAGATGTGCAGTGAAATGAAAGTGGCGATGCTCTTTCATTCAAGAACACCCTTGTTTTATAGCAAGTGCTGTAACCAACCAATTTTTGTCTCCTTCTCAAGAGTCCTCAATCTGAAAAATGAGGTGTGTTTCCCCAAAAGAGGCACAGAGTGCTGGAGGAACTCAGCGGGTCGGGCAGCATCTCTGGAGGACAAGGCTCGGTGATGTTTTGGGTCGGGACCCTTCTCCAGACTGATTGCATTCGAAAGGGAGAAAGCTGGAGGCGATCTGGCAGGTGGACAAAGCCCGGCAAGTGATGGGGGGAAACACACCCTTCGGCCCACCATGTCCGTGCCGACCAGCGATCCCCGCACACTAACACTATCCTACACCCACTAGGGACAATTTGCATTTATGTCCAAGCCAATTAACTTACAAAACCTGCACGTCTTTGGAGTGTGGGAGGAAACCGAAGATCTCGGAGAAAACCCACGCAGGTCACGGGGAGAACTTCCGCACAAACTCCGTACAGACAGCACCCGTAGTTGGGATCGAACCCGGGTCTCTGGCGCTGTGAGGCAGTAACTCTACCGCTGCGCCACCGTGAGGCCCGTCTCATGACTTATTATTCATTGAATAATAATAAATAGAAGGAGTTGCTGTTAATACGTCAGCGTAGTAAATATGTCAGTGGATTAGCAGTTTAAATGTTCGTAACAAAGGGCGGGTGGAAGGAAGAAGGAAATTTAATTAAAGCCCGGCTTTGAAGTAGATTTCCAAAACCTGTCTGTTTTCTCACATTGAAATTGTTGATTGAGTTTACGGGGATTGAATGGAAACTAATAGTCTGTCAGGGAGTGCGATTGGAAGCGTCAACATCGGGACAGGACAAAACCCTGCGTCTCTCACAGCTGATAAACATCTGTGCTGCCAAATGAGGAGCAGGAAGTGACTGGGAAGGCTGGCGCGACCTACCGCAGTATAAGGGAAGAAACTCTTCATGTCTGAAGCAAAGATCCTACAGCGAGCAAGATAGATCACTCGACGAAAAAGACATAGTACGGTCATGGGCAGATTCGTGGGTCATTTTCGGCCCCATTTCCGTAACCGGCTTCCGTCTCCGCACCAAAGATCCCGTAGCGGAGCAACGATAACTAGTGCGGAGACGGAAGCCGGTTACGGAAACATCCTCGTAAAAATAAAAGTTATTTGGGAAAAATCTTCTCATTTTCAGAATTTTAATTTATTAACACAAACTGTTCCCCCGCAACGTTGATTACACTGCGAGTCGGGTGGGGTCCGGTTACTGAAATGGATGAAAAAAAGGCCCACGTTCCGCTCCGTTGCGTACTACACGTCAGCCCATTGCATTTAGCAGGAGTGGTCTATCTTGCTCCGCTATAGGATCTTTGGTCTGAAGAAGGGTCTCGACCCGAAATGTCGCCCATTCCTTCTCTCCAGAGATGCTGCCTGTCTCGCTGAGCTACTCCACGGTCAACATGCCGACTTACTATGACTAAAACTACGAGTAAAAAAAGTATCGATTTTTTCCATGGCGACCTTTTTTTACTCGCGTGTGGAAAAAAAATATACGCGCCACCTAGCTGAGGCCTCGAGTACGCGGGGACTAATCTCGAGCATGAAGGAGAGTTACAAAGACCTCCTAGGACCTCTTGTCGACCATGCTGCGAGTATGAGTCGAGGGCAAACTCGCCAGAACTCGCGGATTAGGTCGCCCGAGTGGGACAGCCCCTTTACAGCGAGAACGTGCAAACTCCGTACACCCAGCGCCCGTAGTCAGGGTGGAACCTGGGTCCCCGGCGCTGTGAGGCAGCAACTCTACCGCTGCGCCACCGTGCCGCTCAATCTCTCTCCTAACCCTGGCCTTCGTGAATTAGAGGACCTCTCCCCCCCCCCACCCACCCCTTCTACTTGAAAGTTATGATATATTATATTACAATATCGACCCTGGTTGTGTGGCAATTAATTATATCTAAATTATATCTATCTATTAAAATCATTTGTAATGTATATTTGGGCTGCACATTTGCGACTGGAGAGGGCATCTGGTTTGTATTTTTGATGAGCAAATCTCACCCACAAAACTCTATACACACACACACACACACACACACACACACACACACACACACACACACACACACACACACACACACACACACACACACACACACACACACACACACACACACACACACACACACACACACACACACCACACACACACACACACACCACACACACACACACACACACACACACACAACCACACACACACACACGCACACACACACACACACACACACACACACACCACATACACACACATCACATACACACACACACGCGCACACACACACACACACACACACGCAAACCCACACAGAAATGCGCGCATGTGTAACACATATGTGCTTGTGTCTAGAGCCTCACTACCCCTAGTGATGTTGCCTGATCTGATGAAGGTTCCTGACCCGAAACGTCACCTATCCATTTTCTGCAGAGACGCTGTCTGACCCGCTGAGTTACTCCAGCACTTGGTGTCGATCCAAATTACAAATGCTTCCTCCGGCCAGCAGCTGCCACAGGTTGTGAATAGTCTAGTTTAGTGTAATGTCACGTGTACCGGGATACGGTGAAAAACCCTTTGCTGCGTGCTATCCAGTCAGCGGAAAGACAATACATGATCACAATCGAACCAGTGGTGGACAAAAGTGCTGGAGAAACTCAGCGGGTGCAGCAGCATCTATGGAGCGAAGGAAATAGGCAACGTTTCGGGCCGAAACCCGGAAGGGTTTCGGCCCGAAACGTTACCTATTTCCTTCAGGGGTGCTTTACACAGAGGGTGGTGGGTGTATAGATCGAACTGCTAGAGGAGGTAGTTGAGGCAGGTACTACCATAGGCTAGGAATTATTGTGTGTGTAGAGAGAGAGAGGGAGCGTGAGAACGAGAGTGTGTGTGTGTGAGAGAGAGGGAGAGAGTGTGCGAGTGAGCTAGAGAGAGGGGGGAATGGTGTGGGAAGAAACTGAGGAGCGACTGTTTAGAGGAAATGTGTGGCAGAGAAAGAGAAGAGGGGAAAGTGAAAGTGCCGGTGTGATGTGGATGTGAGCCGCTGAGAGTAAAGGTGCCCTGGAGATGTGGGAGAAGTCTCATTTAACAGGGGCAAGCCGTCCAGCCGGCCATCGGAGGCCCTGGCTGCTGTCTCCACCTCCTGAAGCCTTCATGATGAATGATTGTCATTTGGCAGATGATGATTAATGATGCTGGGGGTCGCAGGGCAGAATTCCAGAGGGGAAAGGTTGAAGGCCTTTCAATTAGCCCCTGCTTGGCTTTGGAGGTAGGTCTGGCCCAGCATGAAAAAATCACCGTCCAACTCCCCCCCTCTCCTTTTCCCTTTCATTTCCCCCCACCCCAAAAATAATATATCCAGGATGCCCGAATTGTAAAGGAGGTTCTTTGCTCCCCTGCTGTCCTGAATCTGATAAGAAATTAAAACCTTCCACTCTGGCACCAGTCCCCATATGCTTCTCATGGCTGGGAGCTGTTAGCTTTGGGCCGAGTGTAATCTAATACAGGCAGGCACTAATGAGATTCCCCCACCCCTCAAAGCAGAAAATCAGACTCAGATGGCCCGGTGTAACACTTGGGGATGGTGCGGGGCTCAAGGGGGCATGTTTGGGATCAGGGAGCCCCCCTCTCACACACACACACACAGCGCTCCATTCATCAAACTCCACAAGTCAGCATTCCAAGCGGGGAGTGCCTCCCCCAACAAATTCTTTTTTCATCCCTTCTTTTTGGCCCCGAAAAAAGGTTGCGCCAAGCCCCTGGACCGCAAGGCGAGAGAGCAGAAGGAAGCGGTGGAGACGGAGGAACCGCAAGTGCCGGTCCACGGGAGCAAAAAAAAAAAAAAAACGCAGAGGTCCTGGAGTAACTCAGCGGGAATGGGACGGCATTTCTGGCGAGAAGGAACGGGCGACGCTCCGGGTCTGAAGGAGGTTCTCGAGTACAACTGTCCATTCCAAAAGGGAGAGATTCCGAAGGTGGACACAGAATGCTGGAGTAACTCAGCGGGACAGGCAGCATCTCTGGAGAGAAGGAATGGGTGACGTTTTGGGGTTGAGACCCTTCTTCAGACTCTGTGGGTCGGGCAGCTACTCTGGAGGGGATAGAAAATGCTGGAGTAACTCAGTGGGGTCAGGCAGCATCTATGCAGAAGGCTCGATTGGGATCATGTATTGTTTAGGTTTAGTTTAGAGATACAGCACCGAAACAGGCCCTTCAGCCCACCAGGTCCACACCGACCAGCGATCCCTGCACACTAACACTCCTACACCCACTAGGGACAATTTTTACATTTACACCAAGCCAATTAACCTACAAACCTCTACGTCTTTGTAGTGTGGGAGCAAACCGAAGATCTCAGGAGAAAACCCAAGCAGGTCACGGGGAGAACGTACAAATTCCGTACAGACAGCGCCCGTAGTCGGGATCGAACCCGGGTCTCTGAAGCTGCAATTCGCTGTAAGGCGGTGACTCTACCGCTGCGCCACCCTGACCTATTTTCCGCCGAGTTGATAACGCACGACAAGAGCTTTTCACTCGGCCTCGGTAAACGTAACCACAAACTATACGCCAATTAGGGTCGAAGGGCCGAATGGCCGACTCCTGCACCTATTGTCTATTGTCTATTGATTCTTTTATTCATAGCCGAGAGGAATTTTTCTATTCCAAAGGTTGACACAAAATGCTGGAGTAACCCACAGCATTAACTGCATGGAGACGTGGGGGAGAGTGCGGAGATGGGGGGAGGGGAGTGGGGGAGGAACAGACTGCACCCGGAGATTGACATGTCAAGGCCAGACCTTGGTGGTCAGACGTACATCTTTCCCATTCCCACAATGTACAGCTTTAATGATCGGAGGCTAATCTCAAAGCAGTAGCTGTGAAGGCCCTTCTGTGTCGTGCAACAGGTTAGTTAACCTTGCAATTAATCAGATGGCCTGACAGTTTGATTTGAAGGTTAGAATTTCCATTATTTGTTAACATCATCAATAAGTGCCCCGTGAGGTTGGCTAATCAATCTGCCAATGGCCAGTGGCAGAGAGAGTGCTCCTGACGTCGGGAAACATTTCCGCCTGTCTTCCACGTTACCTGTCACAGGCTGCAATGGAAATGAACCGGGAGATGGAGGTTTATACCGAAGATAGACATTAAATGCTGGAGTAGCTCAGTGGGTCAGGCAGCATCTCTCGAGTGCGTTTTCAGTTTCAGTTTAGTTTGTTGTCACGTACTGTGAAAAGCTTTCGTTGCGTGCTAACCAGTCAGCGGAAAGACAATGCATGATTACAATCATAAGTCATAAGGTGATCGGAGTAGAATTAGGCCATTCGGCCCATCATGTCTACTCTGCCATTCAATCTATCTCCCCCACCTAACCCCATTCTCCTGCCTTCTCCCCATAACCCCTGACACCTGCACTAATCAAGAATCGATATTTTTCTGCTGTGTGTCTTTTAGACCTGCAGCTACGTTGAGGCGAGCCAGGCTGACGTGTTAACGTCCGGGACAATCAGACCTCGTTCACCATTCGGTGGCCGGTGTTTGGGGCAACTGGTGACCATGTGCCCCAAACACATCGTTCGATCTAACTCTGCCTTAAAAATATCCACTGACTTGGCCTCCACAGCCTTCTGCGGCAAGGAATTCCACAGATTCACCACCCTCTGACTAAAGAAATTCCTCCTCATCTCATTCCCAAAAGAACGTCCTTTAATTCTGAGGCTGTGATCTCCAGTCCTAGACTCTTCCACTAGTGGAAACATCCTCTCCACATCCACTCTATCCAAGCCTTTCACTATTCTGTACATTTCAATGAGGTCCCCCTTCCATCTTCTAAACTCCAGCGAGTTCAGGCCCAGTGCCGACAAACGCTCATCATAGGTTGGGTCATTTAGAGTGTACAGATACATGATCAGGGATAGTTACATGGCTGTCCCACTGTACGAGCTAATTCAAGAGTTCTCCCGAGTTTCCCCTGATTCGAACTCGGAGATTTACGGTAATGGCCGCTGGTGGGTACTCGGGGCTCTCGTGTTGAAAAATCTTCACGAGTCTTCACGAATTTACCGCGTTTCCCGAGTACCTGCCGTTAGCGTTACGAGCCGCTAAGAGGCGTCCCAAGCTCCGATGTACCCGGGAGAGCTCTTGAATGAACTTGCACAGTGGGACAGGGCCCTTGAAGGTAAGAAATCTTGTTGCAGGAGTAGATATTTTAAGAATGTGGAGCGATTGCAATATGTGTTTGTAGATCTGGTTCTGTGGCCAGCCCGCTAATAGTCTCCTGGGTTGGGTGATGGGTGATGTTTCAGGTCAGGACATCTTGGCTACTTCACCCAATGGACTGTCTGACCCTATCCACTGCCCCTCTATGTACTCGCTAGAATTTAGAAGATTGAGGGGGGATCTTATAGAAACTTACAAAATTCTTAAGGGGTTGGGACAGGCTAGATGCAGGAAGATTGTTCCCGATGTTGGGGAAGTCCAGGACAAGGGGCCACACACAGTTTAAGGATAAGAGGGAAGTCTTTTAGGACCGAGATGAGAAAATCATTTTTCACACAGAGAGTGGTGAATCTGTGGAATTCCCTGCCACAGAAGGTAGTTGAGGCCACACAGTTCATTGGCTATGTTTAAGAGGGAGTTAGATGTGGCCCTTGTGGCTAAAGGGATCAGGGGGTATGGAGAGAAGGCAGGTACGGGATACTGAGTTGGATGATCAGCCATGATCATATTGAATGGCGAATGGTGCAGGCTCGAAGGGCCGAATGGCCTCTACTCCTGCACCTATTTTCTATGTTTCTATACATTGTCTCCACCCCACTTTGGCGATCAACTTCAAACTCAGTTTGATTACAATCCTTTGAAGCTCCCCCCGCCCCCCCCCCCCCCAAAAAAAATAAAGTTTACAGTGGCAAAAAGTAATAAGCTAACGTTATTAACGCAATATTGTTATTTAAACAGAGAGCCCAGTTAAATATTAGCCTGCTGGTCTGTGAGATGGCTGTGAGTTGTAACTTTGTTCTATATCTGACAGCATCATATTAGGCAAACACTTATAACCCAGATAGCCTTTCAGCCAGTGAAAATGTTCCTAAGATACTTGCGACATGAAAGCGAGCCCAGGTTGGCTGTTGTTATGCAAGCTGGACTACCTTGGAGAAGCAAGGCAAAACCATCAAGAGGAATGATTAAATATTAACGCTGCACTTTATCACATTGATAACAGATCAGTCCTGTCGACAGGCAGCTTCAACATCCCACACGGTACAACAGACCCAGGCAACCCTCAATTAAACAGTCTGCTGCCTTGAACTTTGGCCCCGCGCTGGATACAAATGCAGACCGTGTCGCAATGGGGGCAGCAGCATCAGCGATGGACGGGCTCTGCCAACACACGTGGGCTCAAGACACGCAGCCACCAAGGGGGGAAAGCTTGTACCTTGCCCTGCTGGTGTAAGTGGCGGGCAGAGGGACATGGGGCAGAGAGGGCACCGCTAGGTCCAATGTGCCTTCTTCTTCTTCTTTCGTGTGGCTTGCACAGCCTAAAGTTGTTGGACAACTTGATCTATTTGATGTTTAAGAAGGAAGGAAGGAATTGCAGATGCTGGAAAATCGAAGGTAGACAAAAATGCTGGAGAAACTCAGCGGGTGAGGCAGCATCTATGGAGCGAAGGAATAGGTGACGTTTCGGGTCGAGACCCGGAAGGGTCTCGACCCGAAACGTCACCTATTCCTTCGCTCCATAGATGCTTCCTGTTCTCGATCCAAAATGTCTTTATGGCTTTAGATTCACAGCCAATGGCATAAAATGGCTTTAGATGTATTTGCAAAATGAATTCCATTGTGGTTAATAACACAGTATCCACTATCTTAAGTGTTTAAGAAGGAACTGCAGATGCTGGAAAATCGAAGGTAGACAAAAATGCTGGAGAAACTCAGCGGGTGCAGCAGCATCTATGGAGCGAAGGAAATAGGCAACGTTTCAGGGCCAAAACCTTTCTTCAGACTGATGGGGGGTGGCGGGGAGAAGGAAGGAAAAAGGAGGAGGAGCCCGAGGGCTGAGGGAAGGGAGGAGACAGTAAGGGCTAACAAAATCTATGGAGTGAAGGAAATAGGCAACGTTTCAGGTCAAAACCCTGAAGGAAATAGGCAACGTTTCGGGTCGAAAACCCAATATTGCAGGTGCAGCAGCATCTATGGAGCGAAGGAAATAGGCAACGTTTCGGGTCGAAACCCGCAATATTGCGGGTGCAGCAGCATCTATGGAGCGAAGGAAATAGGCAACGTTTCGGGAGTTTCTCCAGCATTTTTGTGTACCTGTGTTCTATTTGATCTTCCATTTGTGCACGTCGAGTTGATTGCATTAGTCGAAACAGGGCGGACCACGTGAAGGTTGCAATCTTCCACCATGTCCAAGGTGCCCAGTCTCGGCAAATCAATGCCAGCTCAGTGCCGATGAGAATCATCCGTGATCACATTAACTCGAAGGGCCGAATGGCCTACTCCTGCGCCTATTGTCCATTCTCTATTAGGGACTGCCCACTGCACTGACGGCTAACTCTCAGTCATCACGCACACGCTGGGGGGCACGTTTTTTCTTCTTCTTCTATCAGAAATAATTAATTTAACTACGATCACGATACAAAAACAAAACCGCGGTAACACTCCCTGCAGCATCGTACAAAATCACCAGATTATCTAGAAGAAGGGTTTTGTCCCGAAACGTTGCCTTTTTCCTTCGCTCCATTGATGCTGCTGCACCCGCTGAGTTTCTCCAGCTTTTTTGTGTTTCGGGTCGAAACCCTGTAGGAAATAGGCAACGTTTCGGGTCGAAACCCGTAAGGGTTTCGGCCCGAAACGTTACCTATTTCCTTCGCTCCATAGATGCTGCTGTACCCGCTGAGTTTCTCCAGCATTTGTGTCTACCTTCGATTATCGACATGCTACATTTTCAAAGAACGACGTTACAATCCTGACAAATATTCTAAATAACTACGATACAACGATGTCCTTGCTAACCCCGGTAAAGAGGCGAGCGTCCGGCACTTCCGCCTGGCGCCGTGACTCGCGTGATGGCCAGTCCCACTAGGCAGTTCGGTGACGCAGAGTTCGGTAGAGTTGCCGCCTCACAGACCCAGGTTCGATCCCGTCTACGGGTGCGGCCCGTACTATTCTCCCCGTGGCCCGGGTACTGATTGGGGATGATCGGCCATGATCACATTGAATGGCGGTGCTGGCTCGAAGGGCAGAATGGCCTCTACTCCTGCGCCTATTGTCTGTCGTAGCGTATGGCCGTGAGAGAGGCAGTGGCGGGGACGAAAGATCCCATATCCGTGCTCCCTGGGCTCTGAATGGTGTACAGGTTTGGGGGACTGCTGTAGAATGGAGCAGTGTTCTGTTAGCAGTAAGAGAGAGGAAGGGGGGAATGCTAGGCACGGGTGGGGGGAGAGCTCTCCTTCTCTCCCTTCATTCATCTGGAAATTAAAATATCAAAAAACAAACTAGCCAACACAGAGGGGAGAGGATAATTTCAGCGCCCAGCTCACTTGGTGATTATTTTCACAAATCAAGCTAGCAGCCCTAAAATAAATCATGTTTTAGTCGGGTTACTGGAATATTTAGACTTGGGTTCCCAGTAAAGGCTTCAACGGTGGTCTGGCAGCACTGGTGGGAATAGAAGGCCGACCTCCCGAATCTACACACGCACCATCCCCTCCCGACTGGGGTGAAGGAAGAGCGTTTGTCGACACTGGGCCTGTACTCGCTGGAGTTTAGAAGGATGAGGGGGGGACCTCATTGTAGCGAAAGGCTTGGATGGAGTGGATGGGGGGGAGAGGATGTTTCCACTAGTGGGAGAGTCCAGGACTAGAGGGCACAGCCTCAGAATTAAAGGACGTTCTTTTAGGAAGGAGATGGGGAGGGATTTCTTTCGTCAGAGGGTGGTGAATCTGTGGGATTCTGCCACAGATGACTGGGGAGGCCACATGTCAGTGGATATTTTTAAGGCAGAGATAGATAGATTCTTGATTAGTACGGGTGTCAGGGGTTATGGGGGGAAGACAGGGGAATGGGGTTAGGAGGGAGAGATAGACGTGATTGAATGGTGGAGTAGACTTGATGGGCCGAATGGCCTAATTCTGCTCCTATCACTTATGACCCTTCTGCTTACATCCACCATCGGGCAGTAAAAAATCTTCTTGAAATGCCTTGAAAGGAAGTTCATCATGTCCTCCATGACACCGACTAACTCTTACAAATGCATATAGAAAGCAACCTATTTGGACTGCTCTACTATGCTGCCCATACTTGGACCATCTTTAGAACTATTTGACTGGAAAACGTGGTCTATCTTGGTACGAGTGACAATAATAAGCCAATGTCAATACCAATATCAAATCTCCTTGCACAGAAACATAGAAAAATAGAAAATAGGTGCAGGAGGAGGCCATTCGGCCCTTCGAACCAGCACCACCACTCATTGTGATCATGGCTGATCGTCCACAATCAGTAACCCGTGCCTGCCTTCTGCCCATATCCCTTGACTCCACTAGCCCCTAGAGCTCTATCTAACTCTCTCTTAAATCCATCCAATGACTTGGCCTCCACTGCCCTCTGTGGCAGGGAATTCCACAAATTCACAACTCTCTGGGTGAAAAGGTTTTTTTCTCACCTCAGTCTTAAATGGCCTCCCCTTTATTCTAAGACTGTGTGGGCCCTGGTTCTGGACTCGCCCAACATTGGGAACATTTTTCATGCATCTATCTTGTCCAGTCCTTTTGTAATTTTTTATGCTTCTATAAGATCCCGCCTCATCCTTCTAAACTCCAGTGAATACAAGCCCAGTCTTTTCAATGTTATCATACACACTTCAGTCAAAGAAACACATTATTCCCTATTTACCCATATAATATTGTGTACATCAATCAGCGCGGCACGGTGGCGCAGCGGTAGAGTTGCTGCCTCACAGCGCCAGAGACCCAGGTCCGATCCTCACTACAGGTACTGTCTGTGCAGAGTTTAAATGTGGCTGTGTGGGTTTTCTCCGGGGTACATTCCAAAGACGTAAGCCTTAGTTAGACTAAGCGGAGGCTGGGCGATCGTTTCGCCGAACACCTCCGCTCGGTCCGCAAGAACCAACCTGACCTCCCGGTGGCTCAGCACTTCAACTCCCCCTCCCATTCCCCGTCCGACCTCTCTGTCCTGGATCTCCTCCAAGTCAAGTCAAGTCAAGTCAAGTTTATTTGTCACATACACATACGAGATGTGCAGTGAAATGAAAGTGGCAATGCTCGCGGACTTTTGTGCAACGGACAAACAACAAAACAACCAAACAAATTATAAACACAATCATAACACACATATTCTTTTACATAATACCATGGCCAGAGTGAGCAACACCGGAAATTGGAAGAACAGCACCTCATATTCCGCTTGGGGAGTCTGCATCCCGCGGGCATGAACATTGAATTCTCCCAATTTTGTTAGCCCTTGCTGTCTCCTCCCTTCCCTCAACCCTCGGGCTCCTCCTCCTTTTTCCTTCCTTCTCCCCGCCACCCCCCATCAGTCTGAAGAAGGGGTTTCGGCCCTGAAACGTTGCCTATTTCCTTCGCTCCATAGATGCTGCTGCACCCGCTGAGTTCCTCCAGCATTTTTGTGCACCTTCGATTTTACAGCATCTGCAGTTCCTTCTTAAACAAAAATGTTTGTAAGCTCATTGCCTTGGTAAAATTTGTAAATTGGCCCTAGTGTGTGTAGGATAGTGTTAGTGTGCGGGGATCGCTGGTCGGCGCGGACTCGGTGGGCCGAAGGGGCTGTTCCCGTGCTGTATCTCTAAACTAAACTAAAGAAAAAACAAAACAGTGGCTTCGAGCCAACTTGCTTCCGTTCAGCTACCAAAAATGAATCATTGGTCACGTTAGATCACCGTGAACATTAGAGAAACGAACAGCAAAGAGAAAACAGTTCCCCCTAACAAACCACGAAACCCGTTTGCCTTGTGGCCACCACTTCAAAGCAACGTTGCGTGTATTTTTAGTCGACGGCATTGAAAATCAAATCCTTTTTGGGTCCTTCAAGTTACTGAAGCATTTAGCCGAGACCAGAAAAAAAATCTTGCAGTAATAATTCTTTAATAATTCTCAGTGCTTGCTTCGACCGAGTTGAGACGGAGATTGTGGGCAGTTCAGGCACCCATTTCTCTGCTTCCATCCTGGAGATTCTTCGCCAAGATTCCTCTCAGATCAAGAGTAAAAAGATGAAAGACCTTCAGAGTTACGGTCGACTAGAAATTTGTCAATTCCTTCATGGTGTGCAAAATTAAGATTTATTAAAATTAGTTTAAATTAAGTTAGTTTATAATTAATTTAAATAAAGTTGAATCAGTTTACAAAATTAGTTTATTATCGTCACGTGCATGAAGGTCCAGTGAAAAGCTTTTTGTTGCGTGCTAACCAGTCAGCAGAAAGACTATATGTTACAATCATAGATATAGCAGACTGCGCAAAACTTGTCCCTGCAAGAAATGTGTCTCTAAGTAAGTAAGTAAGTCATTTTATTGGCCAAGTATTCACATACAAGGAATTCGCCTTGGTGCTCAGCCCACAAGTAACAACGTGGCATACAGTGATAGTCACGAGATTTGATTGTGAGTTATTTGAGGACGAGTTGCTGCCTTACAGCGCCAGAGACCTGGGTTGGATCCTGACTATGGCTGCTGTAGGTCCGGAGTTTGTACCATATGGGTTTTTTCCGGGCGCTCCGGTTTTCTCACACCCTCCAAAGACGCATCGGTTTGTAGGTTAATTGGTACGTTGTGAAATTGTCTACTGTGTGTGGAGTTTGTATATTCTCCCTGTGTGGGGACCGTGTGGCTTTCCTCCTGGTGCTCCGGTTTCTCACAAGCCAGAGAGATGCGGGGTTGGAGATTTGTGAACTGAAGGCACTGGGACAAATTAGTATAGTTGAATGAGTTCATTGTCACGTGTACCGAGGTACAGTGAAATGCTTTTGTTGCGCGCTAACCAGTCAGCAGAAAGAAAGTTAATTCTTCCAATCCATCCATTTACAGTGTGTAGATACATAACAAGGGAGCAACGTTTAGTGCAAGGTAAAGCCAGCAAAGTCCGATCAAGGATAGTCCGAGGGCCACCAAAGAGTTGGATGGTAGTTCAGGACCCCTCTCTGGTTGTGGCTGGATGATTCAGTTGCCCGATAAATGTCGACACGAGGAATTGCAGATGCTGGTTTATGAAAAATTGCACAAAGTGCCGGAGTAACTCCGCAGGTCAGGCAGCATCTCCGGAGTACATGGATAGGTTGGTTATGTTTTAGGTTGGGATATCTATTTGGTCCCGATCCAAAATGCTGTTTATCCATGTTCTCCAGAGATGCTGCCTGACCCGCTGAGTTACTCCAGCAGTTTGCATCTTTCTCTGACTGAGGATAAACCTGTATTTTTTTATGTTTTAACTATACACTTGTCCTTCAAATATGCAATTGTTTTTTTGAGAAAATTCACGTGCAAAAAATGTTGCCTGACCTGCTGAATTGATCCAGCACTTGTACTTTGCTGACGGTCCCAGCATCTGCAGTCTCTTGTGTCTCGGGAAAGTACATCTGCTTTTTAGTTTAGTTTGGAGGCACAGCATGGAAACAGGCCTTTCGGCCCATCGAGTCCATGTTGAGCAGTGATCCCAGCACACTCACACTATCCTATAGGAATGATTTACAATTTTTCCCGAAGCCAATTAGCCAACAATCTTGTACGTTTTTGAAATGTGGGAGGAAACCGGAGCACCAGGAGAAAACCCACGCAGGTCACGGGGAGAACGTACAGACAGCACCCGTAGTCTAGGTCTAGATTGACCCCGGGGTCTCTGGCACTGAGAGGCAGCAACTCTACAGCTGAGCCACAGTCCCGCCCCGCATTATTCTGTTTGAATAACTGTTGACAATGATCTCCTTGAGCCACCGAGAGTCCAATTAGAAACATAGAAAATAGGTGCAGGAGTTGACCATTCGGCCCTTTGAGCCAGCACCGCCATTCAATACAATCATGGCTGATCATCCAGAATCAGTACCCAGTTCCTACATTCTCCCCATATCCCTTGATTCCATTAGCTCTAAGAGCTCTATCTAATTCTCTCTTGAAAACATCAAGAGAATTCCACAGATTCACAACTCTCTGGGTGAAAAAGTTGTTCCTCATCTCAATCCTAAATGGCCTCCCCCTTATTGAGTCTGAAGAAGGGTCTCGACCCGAAACGTCACCTATTCCTTCACTCCATAGATGCTGCCTCACCCGCTGAGTTTCTCCAGCATTTTTGTCTACCTTCGATTTTTCCACCATCTGCAGTTCTTTCTTAAACACACCCCTTATTCTTAAACTGTGTGACCCCCTGGTTCTGGACTCCCCCAACATAGGGGAACTATTTTCCTGCATCCAGCCTGTTCAATCCCTTAAGAACTTTACATGTTGCTGAATTGTTGAAGGAAGTCAATGGACACCAGGATCCTGAGAGTGTCACAAAATCCCAAACAGAGGTGAACGAGAGCCAGGAGACACAGTGGATGAAGCCTTGGGCTGAAGTGAATCCTCAACCTACTCCATTACATCTGTGGTAACTTAGTGGGCCGGGCAGCATCTCTGGTGGGCATGGATAGGTGACGTTTTGGGTCAGATTTGAGCCAAAACATTGCCTGTCTATATTTAGCTTAGCTTCAGATAGACACAAAATGCTGGAGTAACTCAGCGGGACAGGCAGCATCTCTAGAGAGAAGGAATGGGCGATGTTTGGGCGATCTTCGTAGATGCTGTGAAGGGTCCTGACCCAAAACGTCACCCGTCCCTTCTCTGCAGAGATGCTGCCTGTCCCGCTGAGTTACTCCAACATTTGTGTCCTTCACTTGCTTTAAGGCTTCCTACAATGCCAGACCGACATTTCACCAAGACTCACCTCCTCTATTGCAGGGACGATCAAATAGACTCAGTGATTAGATAGACCTCAATCTCGTGATTGTGTCAGAGATAACAGACCATAGATCACAAAACCTTTTGTATTTTTAGGATGATAAAATAAAAGTGCCGATGTACCTTCAAGAGAAAGTTGGTTCTAAAGAAAGGCAGATTTTCATGGCGACTTATGGCCCTGTCCCACTGTACGAGTTCATTCCAAGAGCTCTCCCGAGTTTAAAAAAAAAATCAAACTCGTGGTAAGCACGGAGAATGAACGTAGCGGGTACGTCGGAGCTCGGGGACCTCTTTTAGTGGCTCGTAACGCTAACGGCAGGTACTCGGGAAGACTCGCTAACGGCAGGTAAGCACGGGAAGACTGGTGAAGATTTTTGAACATGTTGAAAAATGTCCACGAGAGCCCCGAGTACCGACGAGTGGACATTACCGTAAATCTCCGAGTTGGAATCAGGGCAAACTCGGGAGAACTCTTGGAATGAACTTGTACCGTGGGGCAGGGATATTACAGTAGTCAGTATCGTGTTGGCGTGTTGGCTTGAAATGAGGCATCAGGCACGTTCTGATTATTTTGCAGCTTCTGGTTTGGCTATTGGTTCGTTGATACTTTTGTTTGTTTGGTCTAGTTTGGAGATACAGGCCCTTTGTGGAAACAGGCCCTTCGGCCCACTGAGTCCGCGCAGACCAGCGATCCCCACACACTAACACTATCCTAACACACACTAGGGAACAATTTGACATTAGTCCACCAGGTCAATTAATCTACAAACCTGTACGTGTTTGGAGCACTATGCTATGTACTACAGTGATTGCAACTTCAATAGAAGTGTGAATGGCCGTTTGCTAGCTAGGGGCTTACTGCCCTTTGATGGGAGAGATAGAGACAAAGTGTGGAGCGCACGCACACACATGTACACTCACATGCACACACACACACGCATGCACACACATGCACACGCATGTGCACGCACACACACACACACACACACACACACACACACACACATGCACACACACACATGCACACACACACACACACACACACACACACATGCACACATACACACACACACATGCACACACACATGCACACACACACACACACACGCATGCACACACATGCACACATACACACATGTACACACACACACGCACACACATGCACACACATGCACACACACATGCACACACGCACACACATGCGCGCACACAAACGCGCGCACGCACACACACACACACACACACACACACACACACACACACACACACACACACACACACACACACACACACACACACACACACACACACACACACACACACAGCCATGATCAGTCAAACAGACTCTCGCTGTGAATGGCCCCAGTGGGCAGCAAGGAATGAATTAGAAAAGTACAGGACATGCTGAAAGAATGCAGAGCAAGAATAGATCACTTAGAGGCAACTATTCCAGGACACATACGAGACAGAATCTTGTCTGCAACACCTAAGCCAACTTTAAGGGCAACTTTGGCCTTGTAACACTACAGTGCTATTCTCCACGGACGAGCAGTAATATTTAACAGGGCACAGCTTCAATATAAATATTCGTATGGTCAAAGTCTTTAATAACAAGCACTTCAAAGCATTCGATCCCCATTAGGTACCAACATCAATTCTGGGAAGCTGCTTGTTGATATTAAAAGCTAAGTCAATATTTTTGCTGCACACCCTGTACTCTGTGCAATAGAAGTCATTAACCCTTGCGTAGCCCAGATTTAAAGTTTGGGAACAGATTATCACGTTGCAGATGAGATTTGTGCTAAAGGGCCTGTCCCACTTTCAAGACCTCATTCAAGACCTCTGCCGAGTTTGCCCTTGACTCGTACTCGCAGCATGGTCGTCACGAGGTCGTAGCAGGATGCGATGCTAGTCGTAGGAACTCGTGGCATCAAGTAGGTCGGGGCATTTTTCTAGCCTGATGAAAAATGTCCACGAGTAAAAAAGTGGTGAATTAGGTTGTGAAAGTGGGACAGCCCCTTAAAGCCCTGTCCCACTGTACGAGTTCATTCCAAGAGCTCTCCCGAGTTTAAAAGAAAATCAAACTCGTGGTAAGCACGGAGAATGTACGTAGCGGGTACGTCGGAGCTCGGGGACGTCTCTTAGCGCTAACGGCAGGTACTCGGGAAGACTCGCTAACGGCAGGTAAGCACGGGAAGACTGGTGAAGATTTTTCAACATGTACACAAGATCCCCGAGTACCGACGAGCGGCCATTACCGTAAATCTCCCGAGTTCGAATCAGGGCAAACCCGGGAGAACTCTTGGAATGAATTCGTACCGTGGGACAGTCCCTTGAGGCTGGGGAATGTAGACAACTAGTTATGACTGAAGAAGGGTTTCGGCCTGAAACGTCGCCTATTTCCTTCGCTCCATAGATGCTGCTGCACCCGCTGAGTTTCTCCAGCACTTTTGTGTACCAACTAGTTATGACTGTTGCACTTAAGTTTAGTTTAAAGATACAGTGCGGAAATAGGCCCTTCATCCAGTATCCATCAGGTTTGTGCTAGCCCCAGTGGAGTGGCCATGGACCAGTTGGGTTTGCAGTGCCCATAGACTGGAGGTGCAGTAGATGGTGACAAAGGCTATCTAAGTCTGCAACAGTTCTTTTATTCACAGCGCCAGATACGAGGGTTCCATCGGGATGGGACCCAACGGGTCCCCTTGGTCTAGTTGGGTTTAAAATGGCGCAGGGACGTCATGAGGGGGGGTGTGGAAGGCACAGTGTAAACCACCGCACTCTTGGTTATTTAAATCCCAGGCACCAAGCTACTAGGCTACACCATTACATCGATGACCCCATGGACGTCCCTGGCCCCGAGAGCAGCGGACAACCCTCAACCGCTTGAGGACGGGCGTCGGACGCTATGGAGTAGCGATGAAGAGGTGGACAGCGGCCTGGTGGACAGCCAGCATCTCCTGCGTGTGTGGGGACCCAACACAGACAGTGGAGCACACATAGTCACCTGTTGCCCCAAACACCGGCTGGCCACCCAATGGTGAACGAGGTCTGGACGATGACACTGGACAATGAACAAGGGGGGTCACAGTTTAAGGATAAGTGGGAAATCTTTTAGGACCGAGATGAGGAAAACATTTCCCACACAGAGAGTGGTGAATCTGTGGAATTCTCTGCCACAGAAGGTAGTTGAGGCCACACAGTTCATTGGCTATATTTAAGAGGGAGTTAGATGTGGCCCTTATGGCTAAAGTGATCAGGGGGTATGGAGAGAAGGCAGGTACAGGATACTGAGTTGGATGATCAGCCATGGTCATATTGAATGGCGAATGGTGCTGGCTCGAAGGGCCGAATGGCCTACCCATGCACCTATTGTCTATGTTTCTAAGAAGGCATCAAGCAATTGGGAAGGCACCTTCTGTACTGATGGCTCTACCCGAACTAATGACGGGGTCATAAAAATTCCACTCCTTCACCCCCCCCCCCCGCCACCTTTGACTTTAATTAGACAGTGAGAAAGGAGTGGTTATTCTTGATTGGCATTTAATTTCAGGGAGAATCGGTCAAGCTTTAATCTTGCAGTTTGCAGTAAACTTCCATCAAAGGCCATCTTATTCTCCTCAGCCAGTATCCATCATTCACTGGGTAACTCCAACACTAAGCAATGTCTGCACATTGATTAAAGTTGCGGAGGAGTCTTTCATTTAAAGCCGCTGGTCAGAGACAGTGTGGAAACCCCATCATTACACCCACCCTGTCCTTCAGGTCCTGGCAATCGCCCTCTTCCAGTGCTGGGGTCGGGGTCAAGCTGAGGGCCACACAGTCACAGAGTGATACAGCGTGGAAACAGGCCCTTTGGCCCATCTTGCCCACACCGATGCAGCACTCGTCCCACCAGCCCACGTTTGGTCCATAACCCTGTCCTATCCGTATATCTATCTTAATTGTTTCTTAAACTTTTGGGAAAACCCTGCCTCAACTACCACCTCTGGCAACTTGTTCCATACATCCCACCACCCTTGGTGTGAAAAAGTTACCCCTCAGATTTTTTCCCCTTCACCTTGAACCTATTGTTAAGGGCTTGGACACGCTAGAGGCAGGAAACATGTTCCCGATGTTGGGGGAGTCCCCAGAACCAGGGGCCACACACACACAGTTTAAGAATAAGCTTTTTTGTGTACCTTCGATTCTCCAGCATCTGCAGTTCCTTCTTAAACAACATGTTCCCGATGTTGGGGGAGTCCAGAACCGGGGGCCGCAGTTTTAGAATAAGGGGTCGGCCATTTAGGACGGAGACGAGGAAACACTTTTTCTCACACAGAGAGTGGTGAGTCTGTGGAATTCTCTGCCTCAGAGGGCGGTGGAGGCCGGTTCTCTGGATGCTTTGAAGAGGGCGCTGGATAGGGCTCTTAAAGATAGCGGAGTCAGGGGATATGGGGGAGGAGGCAGGAACGGGGATGATCAGCCATGATTGCATTGAATGGCGGTGCTGGCCCAAAGGGCCGAATGGCCTACTCCTGCCCCTATTGTCTATTGTCCTCCCTGCAGTTGAAGCAAGAAACCCAGATAATAACAATAATAAACCTAAAGATGAATCAAAACATCGCCCCTTCCTTTCGCACTCTCTGGTTACAGTCCCACTCTCTTGCGGAGTCCATTAGCAGCTGAGGAGGGTCCAAGCCAGCCAGCCGTGGGCGGTGGTAATTCAGATGGAGCAGTCATCAATCAGCCTTGTGCTGACAGCACTCGGTGTGCAGATGCAGGGGGGGGGGGGTGGTAAGGGTTGGAGTGGCAGGAAGGGAGGGGGAAGGGTGGCCGGCTAATCCTCGCTCTCTCGATCACTCCCGGCAGAGGTGAGGAGCTCCAGAGTGCCTCGGAGTTTCGCCGCTCTCACAGAGACGGCCGTGATCGGGTTACAGCCTCTCCCACCGGAGTCCGCAGTCTTTGACACTGTCTCAATCCTTTGTACATTGATAGAAATTCACAGAGCACGAGAGGCAGGCTAGAGAGACATGGCAAGATGGAATAGAAACATAGAACTGAACATAGAATAGAACTGGAAACATCTATGGAGTGAAGGAATAGGTGACGTTTCGGGTCGAGACCCTTCCGGGTCTCGACCCGAAACGTCACCTATTCCTTCACTCCATAGATGCTTCCTGGTCTCGACCTGAAACGTCACCTATTCCTTCACTCCATAGATGCTTCCTGGTCTCGACCTGAAACGTCACCTATTCCTTCACTCCATAGATGCTTCCTGGTCTCGACCCGAAACGTCACCTATTCCTTCGCTCCATAGATGCTGCCTCACCCGCTGAGTTTCTCCAGCATTTTTGTCTACCTCTAGTATAGAAACATAGAAAATAGGTGCAGGAGTAGGCCATTCGGCCCTTCGAGCCTGCACCGCAATTCAATATGATCATGGCTGATCATCCAACTCAGTATCCCGTACCTGCCTTCTCTCCATACCCTCTGATCCCCTTGGCCACAAGGGCCACATCTAACTCCTTCTTAAATATAGCCAATGAACTGTGGCCTCAACTACCCTCTGTGGCAGAGAATTCCACAGGTTCACCACTCTCTGCGTGAAAAATGTTTTTCTCATCTAAAAGATTTCCCCCTTATCCTTAAACTGTAGTCTCTTGTTCTGGAACATAGAAAATAGCTGCAGGAATAGGTCATTCCTTCGAGCCATTCAATATGATCATGGCTGATCACCCAACTCAATATCCTGTACCTGCCTTCTCTCCATACCCCCTGATCCCTTTAGCCACATCTAACTCCCTCTTAAATATAGCCAATGAGCTGACCGCAACTACCCTCTGCGAATTCCAGAGATTCACCACTCTCTGTGTGAAAAATGTTTTCCTCATCTCGGTCCTAAAAGATTTCCCCCCTTATTCTTAAACTGTGACCCATTGTCCTGGACTTCCCCAACATCGGGAACAATCTTCCTGCATCTAGCCTGTCCAACCCCTTAAGAATTTTGTAAGTTTCTATAAGATCCCCCCTCAATCTTCTAAATTCTAGCGAGTACAAGCCGAGTCTATCCAGTCTTTCTTCATATGAAAGTCCTGACATCCCCGGGCAGCGTAGCAAAGTGTGGAGTCGTGCATTTTGGTCATAGGAATACAGGTGCAGATAGTTTTATAAATGGGGAGAGAATCCAGAAATCGGAGGGGCAAAGGGACTTGGGAATGATGGTGAAATGTGCAGGAAGGAACTGCAGATGCTGGTTTGAACCGAAGATAGACACAACATGCTGGAGTAACACTGTGGGACGGGCAGCATCTCTGGAGGGAAGTAATATGCAACGTTTCGCGTCAAGACCCTTCTTCCCATTCCTTCCCTCCAGAGATGCTGCCTGTCCCGCTGAGTTACAATCTTTTTGAGATATGTGGCCCGAAACTGCTCCCAAACTGCTCCCAAAATTAAAAACCTGAAACAAGAATTCAATACATTAGGGGCAAGAGTAGGCCAGTCAGCCTATTGAACCTGCTCCACCATTCAATATGATCACGTTGACAGGTGGTTTAGTTTAGTTTATTGTCTCAGACTCCCCAACCAGTCTGAGGAAGGGTCTCGACCCGAAACACCACCCATTCCTTCTCTCCAGAGATGCTGCCTGTCCCACTGAGGTACTCCAGCTTTTCATGTCTATTGCTAGCTGTTTGGTTTAGAGATACAGCACAGAAACAGGCCCTTCGGCCCACCAGGTCCGCGCCGACCAGCGATCCCCGCATATTAACACCATCCTACACCCGCTAGTGACAATGTTTACACTTACACCAAGCCAATTAACCTACAAACCTGCGCGTCTTTGGAGTGTGGGAGGAAACCGAAGATCTTGGAGAAAACTCACGCAGGTCACGGGGAGAACGTGCAAACTCCGTACAGACAGCACTCGTAGGTGGGATCGAACCCAGGTGTCGCTGTAAGGCTCCCAAAATTAAAAACCTGAAACAGGGTCCAAAACTGTTGTTATAGAAACATCGAAAGTAGGTGCAGGAGGAGGCCATTCGGCCCTTCGGTACAGCATCGCCAGACAATATGATCATGGCTGATACAGCCAGTGAATTGGCCTCCACCGCCTTCTGCGGCAGAGAATTCCACAGGTTCACAACGTGCCATGATCACAGTGAATGGCGGTGCTGGCTCGAAGGGCCGAATGGCCTACTCCTGCACCTATTGTCGATTGTCTATTGTTAATATTGATTGCACCATTGTAATTTAATGACTGCTTGATGTATTGCAACCACTGAACATTATGTAGTTTTGGTACACTGTAAGAAATGCAATTGCTGAATAAAGCCCTTGGTAAAGGAAAACAAAGAGAGAGAGAGGGTTCCTTTAATCTTGTCCATTCCTTTTAAGTTGCTTTCCATCCCCTTTCCATTGGGGTAAAGTGTCAGAAGTAGACCGACCTTTGAAGGGAGGGAGGTGACTGAGAAACTGTAACTTGATTAAAAGCTTTGAAAATCAAGCGTTGTCCAGTCAATAAAATGGGACGATCGCAGACCAATGATTACCACCTATGGATCAGGCACCATCCAGGGCCCCCAGGTCATTATTTCAGAACAAATCTACCCCCTCCAGCCAATTCAATTAGTCCGCGGTTATTCTAAACCATAATTCCATCTACCTGCTTAGATCCAAACCCTTAATTTTGCATTGGGCGAGAACTCAAAGAGCCTAGGTATTAAAATGTTCAGCTGACCCAGAGGGGACTGTTCCTTTCCCATCCACCCCTTTAATCATCGTAAACACCTCAATTAGGTCTCCCCTTGTGCAGCTGTAGTCTGTCATCATCCTCCGATGTGAAGCTACATTGATCTGCACTCTACTCTGAAGACAGCATGACCCGGAGCGGGGCATTGCGTTCGCCCGGCGCGGTTTAAACAGCCGCAGGGGGCTCCAACAACAAGAGCCGGGCTGGGCCTTAAAGGTCTGTCTCACCAGCGCGGCAAGCGCGACCTAACGTGGTCGCTTGAGCCTTACGGCCTCGCGGGGCCGGTCCCGCTTCAATCGCCGGAGATGTATGGAGTTGTCCTGACATCGCGCGAGGCTCCGAAAAACTGACCGTGTTCAAAAATTCCTCGCGGCAACGGCCTGCCGGCCCGAAGCCACATTGAGGCCGTATACGCACCGTCTCAACGCCGTACGCCGCGTCTTGACGGCGTACGCTTAGTGCGAACTTCCCGCGGACTTCGCTCGAACTTCACGTCAACTCGCACGGGGTCACTCGACCTCCGCACGGCCCCCGCTTCCGGTTTGGTCGCGCTCGCCGCATGCTCGTGGGACCGGCCCTTAACATCGCCTTAATGGTCGCGGGACTTGCCGTCGCCCGCCGGGGGCTTTGACATCGGGAGAAGAGTGAAGAGCAGGGGAGAGGCAAGACTTTGCCTTCCATCACAGTGAGGAGGAGATTCACTATGATGGGTGTTTGTGTAAATTGTGTTGGTGTGTGTCTTGGTTCTTTTCATCTTGTATGACTGCAGAAAACAAATTTCGTTTGAACTTCCATTTGAGGTTCAAATGACAATAAATGGTATTGTATTGTATTGTATAACGATGGCGGGCACAGAAAATTGTTGTGGACATGTTGAGCTGGTGATCTTATATCTGATCTGAATGACTCCATGACAAGCCCAGAAGGACACAAATTGGCCAGAAGAATTCAATACATTAGGGGCAAGAGTAGGCCAGCCAGCCTATTGAACCTGCTCCACCATTCAATATGATCACGTGGACAGGTGGTTTAGTTTAGTTTATTGTCTCAGACTCCCTAACCAGTCTGAGGAAGGGTCTCGACCCGAAACGTCACCCATTCCTTCTCTCCAGAGATGCTGCCTGTCCCCGCTGAGGTACTCCAGCTTTTCGTGTCTATTGCTAGTTGTTTGGTTTAGAGATACAGCACGGAAACAGGCCCTTCGGCCCACCGGGTCCGCGCCGACCAGCGATCCCCGCATATTAACACTATCCTACACCTGCTAGTGACAATGTTTACACTTACACCAAGCCAATTAACCTACAAACCTGCACGTCTTTGGAGTGTGGGAGGAAACCGAAGATGTCGGAGAAAACTCACGCAGGTCACGGGGAGAACGTGCAAACTCCGTACAGACAGCACCCGTAGGTGGGATCGAACCCAGGTGTTGCTGTAAGGCAGCAACTCTACCACTGCACCACCTTGACTGCCCAGGTACACTCTTAAAGATAGCGGAGTCAGGGGATATGGGGAGAAGGCAGGAACGAGTTACTGATTGGGGATGATCAGTCATGATCACATTGAATGGCGGTGCTGGCTCGAAGGGCCAAATGGCCTACTCCTGCACCTATTGTCTATTGTCTAGTGTGCTAACAGGTTGGTGGAAAGACTATATACTTGGTTACAATCGAGGGACAGTTTCATCCCAGCTAATATATCGGGTAACTGAACCATCCTATCAACAACTAGGGAGCAGTCCTGAGCTACTAACCACCCTCGGATTATATTTGATCGGACTTTGCCGTCACGAAACATCTATTTATACACTGTAAATGAATCGATTGTATCTGTAATCTTGCACTAAACGTTATTCCCTTTATCATGTATCTGTACACTGTAAATGGCTCAATAGTAATCATGTATTGTCTTTCCGCTGGGTGTTTAGCACGCAACAAAGGCTTTTCGCTGTACTTTGGTACAGGTGGCAATAAACTAACGACTAACTGGGCGGGCACGGTGGTGCAGCGGTAGAGCGGTGGTGCATGCGTTTCCCCCGGGATCTCCGGTTTCCTCCCGCTCCCGAAAGACGTACAGGTTTGTGGGTTAATTGACTTGGTGTAAATGGGTTGGTGCTAATGTGCGGGGATCGCTGGTCGGTGCGGACTCGGTGGGCCGAAGGGCCTGTTTCCGCGCCGTATCTCTAAGTTAAAAAAAACAAAATGAATTGGTTGTGGACAAAAATGCTGGAGAAACTCAGCGGGTGAGGCAGCATCTATGGAGCGAAGGAAATAGGCGACGTTTCGGGTCGAGACCCTTCTTCAGACTTCAGGCCAATTGGTCACTATAAATTCACCTATAAGTGGTGGATCTCGGGGAGCTGATGGGAATGTGAGATGAATGAAAGATTAGTGCAAGCGAGTGGTTCAGGTTCGGCACGGACTGGGGCCAGTTTCTGTGCTGCATCCCTCCATGACCTGAACCAGAGGGTCTGCAGAGACTCAAGGAGGAATTTCACCCCCTGCTTTCCCATGGATAATTAGGAATGGCCCGCGATGCTCACAAATGATGAACCCCCCCCACTCCTAAAACATAGAACAGCACAACAGGAAATATTAAAAAAATATCCCCGATCAAAAAATGATAAAACGCGGGTTGCACTTTGCGTTTAATTTCTGAAAGTTAGGCAGTGTGAATTATACTGGTTCCCAGTGGTCCGAGACTTCTTCAAAGCCTTTCCAGTCAGGAAACTATAGATTAATTTCGTCTGCGTTTATGTCAGGCCCAATGGAGGTCTGTGACTAATTGGGTTTGGGTCCACCCTGTAGACATAATACTCCAGAAATGGCTCTAATTTTGATTAATAGGATGTCATATTAGGACTGCTAATTACTAATAACTACTACAGGGCTTTTTTCATTAGCTGGTAATGGATGGGAGATGCAGTTAAGATGGGCCTCTTAGCTGGGGGAGGAATTCACTTCCATATTGAGCAGGACTGGCAGTAAGTGGCTAATAATGATAGATAAGGAGCCTCCATTCCCAGGGTAGTTGTGGGGCAGAAGTTCTCATCCGTAGGAGCCTCCAAGTCTAATTGTCCCTGCGGAAGAATGAACAGTACCCCCTCCAAATTTGGACAACTAAAGGGCCTGTCCCACCAGCATGCGACTGCATGCGGCAAGCGCAACCTAACGTGGGGTCTTACCAGCATGCGACTCCGTGCGGCAAGCGCAACCTAACGTGGTCGCTTGAGCCGTACAGCCTCGCGGGGCCGGTCCCACTTCGATCGCCGGAGTCGTATGGAGTTGTGCGGAGCTGGTCCCGACATCGCGCGGGTCTCCGAAAAACTGACCTTGTTCAAACATTTTGCGCGGCAACGGCCCGCAGCCGCCTCGACGCCGTACGTCACGCGTGAACTTCCCGCGGACTTCGCTCGCACTTCATGTCACTCACACGACCTCCGCGCGGCCCTCGCTTCTGGTTAGGTCGCGCTTGCCGCATGCGGGCGCATGCTGGTGGGACCGGCCCTTTAGGTCGCGCTTGCTGCATGGAGCTGCATGCCCGTGGGACAGGCCCATTACCCTCCCCCCTCTCTTTCCCACTCCCCTCCACGACTCGCGCCAATTTCTCTCCTCCCACGTCTCTTCCTTCCTCCAGCTTCACAATTCGCACCTCTTGACAGGTAGCGCAGGAAGGGACTACTGCGGAGGCTGGTTTAAATCGAAGACAGACACAAAATGCTGGAGAAGGGTCTCGACCCGAAACGTCACCCATTCCTTCTCTCCAGAAATGCTGCCTCACCCGCTGAGTCACTCCAGCATTTTGTGTTTACCTTCGATTTAAACCGGCACTTGCAGTTCTATCTTCTTGGTTCTTGGTTTCTTGGTCGTCTAAAATATTTCAAATGGAATTTAAACTGGAGGTGGTGGAGGGAAGGCAGATAGGGTTTTTTTGGAAGAAAGAGCTACCTTAAATGTAGTTGCATCAGGTTTCTTACGCAAGGAACTGCAGATGCTGGTTAAAACCGAAGATACACACAAGAAATATTTATTTTAAACCAATTTTGGATGATTATTTACAAAAATTCTAGTTACAATAATCTTTGGAGTGTGGAAGGAAACCGGAGCACCCGGAGAAAACCCACGCAGGTCACAGGGAGAATGGACAAACTCCGTACAGACAGCACTCGCAGTCACGATTGAACCCGGGTCTCTGGAGCTGTTATAATGCCACTGTTCCACTTAGGAAACCTGAACGGAAACCTCTGGAGACTTTGCGCCCCCACCCAAGGTTTCCGTGCGGTTCCCGGAGGTTGCAGGTGGTTGCAGGTAGTGGAAGCAGGTAGGGAGACTGACAAAAACCTCCGGGAACCGCACGGAAACCTTGTGTGGGGCGCAAAGTCCCCAGAGGTTTCCGTTCAGGTTTCCTAAGTGGGACAGGGGCATAAGGCAGCAACTCTACCCGCTGTGTCACTGTGTCACCCTAAGCTCTAATCAATATGCAACTGGTGACGGCATCATTTATTGGATTCTGACCTTTACAATAAATGATTTGAATTTCCAGTCATTTGGAACATAGATGCCATTTCTCAGAAAGAAAGTTGTTTGTTTGAGTGGACACTTGTTCTGTTTGATTTAATGGTACATCGTGTCTCTGGACTCCACGGAAGGTTAAGTCCTGTGCCTGAAACACGGTGGTGCAGTGGAAGAGTTCCTGCCCCACAGCTCCGGAGGCCAGGGTTCGATCCTGACCTCGGATGCTGTCTGGGTGGAGTTTGCATGTTCTCCCTGTGACGGCATGGGTCTCTCCCACAGCCCAAAGACAAAGGGATTGGATCAACTACAGATGCTGGTTTAAACCGAAGGTAGACACAAAAATGCTGGAGTAACTCAGCGGGACGGGCAGCAAGAGAGAGAGAGAGAGAGTCAATTTAATTGTCATCTCTGGTGAGAAGGAATGGGTGATGTTTCGGGTCGAGACCCTTCTCCAGATGAATAGGAATGTGATGGTTCTGTCTGGGACAATAAAACACTCTCGACTCTTGCCTGACCCGTTGAGTTAATCCCGCACTTGGTGGCCAGGTTTGCACGCTGCATCTTTGTCGGCGACAAATCCCGACTTGTTGTAACGTTGTCTTTCCATTCCCGACTCGCTGAGTTCCTCCAGCACTTTGCATTTTTTTTTTAAACTCAAGACTCCAGCATCTGCAGTTTCATGCCTTGTGTCCACTGACTGCCGGTTCTCTGGATACTTTCAAGAGAGAGCTAGATAGGGCTCTTAAAGATAGCGGAGTCAGGGGATATGGGGGAGAAGGCAGGAACGGGGTACTGATTGGTGATGATCAGCCATGATCACATTGAATGGCGGTGCTGGCTCGACGGGCCGAATGGCCTACTCCTGCACCTATTGTCTATTGTCTATTGAAAGACAGCCTTGCGTTTGAGTGAGGAGACACTTGCGCTGCTTTTATTGCCAAACCGTGGAAAAAATCCCCGCAAGTCTTGAACCATGCCCGCGCGCGCGCAGTGTTGCTTATACAACGCGAATGACGAGACAACATCAAAGGCCTGTCAGCTCGCAACGTGAATGACTGGCGTCGCCAGATGACCATTTACGAAAGGCTCTGATGGGTTTCCTTTATCTGATTACATCTGAATCTGCAACAGAGACAAATGTCTCCCATATCAATCAGACAGCCATTTCCTAATAGCAGGCAGCTTCGGTGCATCTGCCTCGTGACCTTGTGAGGAGAAGGTAAACTCAATAATCGTCCCGTCAAACTAACATTCATCACGCCTTATGAAATAAAGCTGCTCTTTGAAATGACTCCCCCTCCCCTCCTGCAATTCCTCCCATACCCCAGGATGGAGGTCGATCAGAACCTGTTCATCGTGGTGTACAGGGAGTTTAAGAAGGAACTGCAGATGCTGGAAAAATCATAGGTAGACAAAAATGCTGGAGAAACTCAGCGGGTGCAGCAGCATCTGTGGAGCGAAGGAAATAGGCAACGTTTCGGGTCGAAACCCGGAAGGGTTTCGACCCGAAACGTTGCCTATTTCCTTCAGGGTTTCGGCCCGAAACGGGAATGGGTGACATTTCGGGTCGAGACGTGGAATCAGGGGATATGGGGAGAAGGCAGGAACGGGGTACTGATTGGGGATGATCAGCCATGATCACATTGAATGGCGGTGCTGGCTCAAAGGGCTGAATGGCCTCTACTCCTGCACCTATTGCCTATTTTCTATCTATTGTCTAAGAAGGTAGAAAAAGGGTCCCAACCCTAAACTTCACCCATTCCTTCCCTCCAGAAGGAATGCTGCCTGTCCCGCTGAGTTACTCCAGCTTTTTGTGTCTATCGTAGATCCCATGCGATCTAACCTTCCTGACTACGGGTGCTGTCTGTACGTTCTCTCTGAGACCATGCGAGATGCTACAGTCTCCTCCCACACTCAAAAGACGTCCAGGTTTGTAAGTTAATTGGCTTCTGTAAATTGCCCCTAGTGTTTGAGAAAGAGCTAGTCTAGGGGTGATTGCTTGGTGGGCCGAAGGGCCTGTTTCCACGTTGCGTCTCTCTAAACTCTGACCCGAAACGTCGCCATAGAGGGAGTGCAGAGAAAGTTCACCAGACTGATTCCTGGGATGTCAGGACTTTCATATGAAGAAAGACTGGACAGACTCGGCTTGTACTCGCTCGAATTTAGAAGATTGAGGGATAGTTTCTTATAGAAACTTACAAAATTCTTAAGGGGTTGGACAGGCTAGATGCAGGAAGATTGTTCCTGATGTTGGGGAAGTCCAAAACAAGGGGTCACACAGTTTAAGGATAAGGGGGAAATCCTTTAGGACCGAGATGAGAAAAACTTTTTTTCACACAGAGAGTGGTGAATCTGTGGAATTCTCTGCCACAGAAGGTAGTTGAGGCCACACAGTTCATTGGCTATATTTAAGAGGGAGTTAGATGTGGCCCTTGTGGCTAAAGGGATCAGGGGGTATGGAGAGAAGGCAGGTACAGGATACTGAGTGGGATGATCAGCCATGATCATATTGAATGGCGGTGCAGGTTCGAAGGGCCGAATGGCCTCTACTCCTGCACCTGCAGTATTTTCTATGTTTCTCTGTCGCCTACCTGTGTTCTCCATGGATGCTGCCTGACCCGCTGAGTTTCTCCAGTGCTTTGTGTCTAAGGTGGGGACGAGGAGAAGCCTCTGGGGGAGCTGCTGTGACATTACTTGCCCATTGAAGAAAATTCAGGTGTTGCTATAAATCAAACCGTCCCTTTGCACAAAAGCCCAGGATGACTGACTTGGCCTGGGGAGATCAACCGAGGAATTAAATTTCAAAAGATCATCGATGTACAAAAACAGGTTGCAATGATCAATCGCGAGGTGACATCGTTTTAAATGTACAAGCTGACTGACAAAGGGCAAGTGTGACCTCTTTAAGAAGTCACAGCTGTTACACACCCCCCCCCCCTCAAAAAAAAAACCCAATGGAATAAATAACTCAGGGAACAGCGTTTCACTTCACCAAGTGGTGAAGCAGAAAAATAAAATGTTTTAGGAAGGAACTGCAGATGCCGGTTTACACCGAAGTTAAGCCACAAAATGCTGGAGGAACTCGGCTGGGACAGGCAGCATCTCCGGAGAGAAGGAATGGGGGTTGTTTCGGGTCGAGACCCTTCTTCAGGCTATCTTTCATTCGTGATTTGATCTGTATCTCTCTATGATCACCACCTATATCTCTTGGGTGGACAAAAATGCTGGAGAAACTCAGCGGGTGAGGCAGCATCAGCGGGTGAGGCAGCATCTATGGAGCGAAGGAATAGGGACAGAAGGGTAGAGGGAAGGGGGTGGGGGAGAGAGAGAGATGGGTGGGAGAGGGAGAGGGGTGAGGAGAGGGAAACATAGAAACATAGAAATTAAGTGCAGGAGTAGGCCATTCGGCCCTTCGAGCCTGCACCGCCATTCAATATGATCATGGCTGATCATCCATCTCAGTATCCTGTACCTGCCTTCACTCCATACCCCCTGATCCCTTTAGCCACACGGGCCACATCTAACTCACTCTTAAATATAGCCAATGAACTGTGGCCTCAACTACCTTCTGTGACAGAGAGTTCCAGAGACTCACCACTATCTGTGTGAAAAATGTTTTCCTCATCTCAGTACCAAAGGATTTCCCCTTTATCCTTAAACTGTGTCCCGCTTGTCCTGGACTTCCCCAACATCGGGAACAATCTTCCTGCATCAGACAAGTGCAATTCAGGACTTTTCTCTTCACAAGCAAAATCAGAATGGCGGTTAGTGAAAAAGACCCGAAACGTCACCTATTCCTTCTCTCCATAGATGCTGCCTCACCCGCTGAGTTTCTCCAGCATTTTTGTCTACCTTCGATTTTTCCAGCATCTGCAGTTCTTTCTTAAACATCTATATCTCTTTTCCCCTGACTCAGTCTGAAGGGGAGATGCAAGTAAAAATTTCATCATTCATAGTTTTATGAGGTACAGTGAAAAGCTTTTCCGTCCAGTGGTATCCGGTCAGGGGAAGGACTGTACATGATTAGACTCAAGCCCATTTACAGCGTACAGAAGATAGCCACAAAAAAGCTGGAGTAACTCAGCGGGACAGGGAGCATCTCTGGAGAGAAGGAATGGCTATCGTTTCGGGTCGAGACCCTTCCTCAAACGGAAATAAAATGAAACAAAACCAAACCAAACACATTTGGCAAAACATTTTTGCTCTTCACTTTGAGGAGAAAAAAAAATCTTCCGCTTTGCCCATCCCCCATTTTAACTAGCAGGCCCGAAAGCCTGAATCAACACGGTGTCCCTGGATTTCTGGTTCCACAGGTTTGAGACGTCCAGTTCTGAATAAGAGATCTAATCGCTGCTGCTGGGTCAATTTAGAACGGAATGCTAGAATGGTGAGGCAGGCCCCCACCTTGATTCCTTGAGGCGTTAAATCACCCAACAGAAAACAACCGCACAGTTTGGCCTGTGCCTCCTTCTTCTTCTTGCGTGTGGCGTGCACAGCCTAAAGTTGTCGGACAACTTGTTCTGTGATCTATTTGATTGTGCACGCCGGGTTGATTGCATTCGTCGAAACAGGGCGGACCACGTGAAGGTTGCAATCTCCCACCCCGGCCTATGCCTTAATCCCGGCCACAACTATCTGACAGCGCAGGGGCCCGTGTTCGATCCTGACTACGAATCCTTACTCAAAGTGCTGTCTGTGTGGAGTTTGTACGTTTTCCTTGTGACCTTGTGGGTTTTCTCCGGGTGCTCCAATTTCCAAGACGTGCAGGTTTGTACGTTAATTGGCTGCTGTATATAGCCCCTAGTGGGATAACTAGCGTGCAAGAACAGCATGGACTTGGAAGGCCAAAGGGCCTGTTTCCCCATGCTAAATCTCGAAACATCACTTTTCCAATTTCCTTCAATTCTTACTCTCTACAGAAATTCATTTAAAGCCCTTTTACAATGCGAGGTCAAACAGGGCACAAACAGTGGGTGGACAAATACGTGGAGAAACTCAGCGGGTGAGGCAGCATCTATGGAGCGAAGGAATAGGTGACGTTTCGGGGCGAGACCCTTAAATTGTGGGGTCTCTGTGAAATTCCATATTACTCTAAGGAGCACCTTCAGCAACAGACTGGTTCCACCAAGATGCAGCACAGAACGCCACATGAGATCCTTCTTCCCTGTGGCTATCAAACTGTACAACTCCTCCCCTTTCTGTTGTGGGGTAGACTGACTCCCCTCCCCCTCCTCCCACCCTCCCCAATCTTTGCACACCCCCAGTCCTTTCTACTCGTCAATTTTATTTAATGTTTCATGAATCTTGTGTGTTATGACTGTTGGCAGATTAACTTCCCTCCTGGGATAAATAAAGTCCTATCGTATCGTATTCATATCGTATTGCAACAAATTCTATCCCTTTGTTATTCCAAGTCTTCCCAGCTGGAAGTGATTTGCCCCGATCAATTCCGACAGTTGCCTTCATGGAGTTTAGAGGGCTTCCTCTTACTGAACAGAAGAAATCGGAAACACGAGGACACAGAGTGCTGGAGTAACTCAGCAGGTCAGGCAGCACCTCTGGAGAAGATGGACAGTTCATGGATAGTCCTGACGTAGTGCAGCCCGTGGAGTGCAGCAGCAGCAGCAGCAGCGCCTCGCCCGTGGCCCCGTCGGTCGGTCGGAAGCCCGGACAGCTGTCCGACCTTCGCTTACTGCCCACACCACCACCACCCCTCCTACTCACGGCCGATCATCGGTTCATGAGTTGGACGGGGCGCTGGACTTTGCGGACTAAACTCCTCAGCTGGCCCGCTGGCTGGGCTTTGTGTGCAGTCCAGCACCCGGGGCCAACTCATCATTCACCCAGCCACGGCCGAGTCGGTCAACGAATTGCCGTGGGGAATTTGTCCCGTATTTTGACCTTATTTGGGAGTGGGAAATTGGCGACCCTAACTCCACACGATCCATTCCCTTCCATTCCCTACATGAATAAGTACCTCAATAGATCAGGCAGCAAGTTGAGATAACATGGATAGGCGATGTTTCGGGTTGAGGTCCTTCTTCAGTCCGAAGAGCGGTCTTGACCTGAAACCTTTGCCTATCCATGATCTCCAGATGTGCTGCCTGACCCGGCTGAGTTAAGGGACTGTCCCACTTTCACGACTTAATTCAAAAACCTCTGCCGAGTTTAAAGGACCTAAAAAAACCCTCAAGATCATGGTCATGTACGGACTCCTACGAGTATGTCTACAAATTCCCACGACTATTTCGATGCCCTCCTTACGAGTAAAATGTTGCAATTTCTTTCATCCCGACTATTTTTTTTACTCGTGGTCTTTTCTTATCAGGCTGGAATAAACGTCCCGACTCACCTGATGCCCGCGGGTACCTACGGCTGGCATAACGAGCCACTACGGTAAATCTACGACCTCCTACGGACTCGCTACGAACATTCTGCGAACATTTGAATCGAGGGGAAAACTCGGGAGAACTCGTGAATAACTCGGGAAAGTGTGACAGGACCTTTAGTCCAGCACGTTGTGTCCCTGTAACCAGCATCTGCAGTTCCTTAGTCTCTCCAGAAACGAGAGGTCTGGTTTAAAAATACCTCGACTGCGGCACCGCTCGGAGTAACCATGACAGCTGGTGAAAACAAAAGGCCCTGACGTGACAATAAGCGGCGAGGATTTTTTTCACAAGCAGTATTCTTAGACACGGCTGCATGATCTGCCCTGAAGATGTGACAAATGACAAGGTTAGTGAATGACCTGTACATCTGTACGCCACCACTTATTTCAAAGCCATGCCTGTGCAGAAAAAAAACATTTTTCGGATTAGCCGGGACCATGCATTCATTGACGATAAGAGACGAGATGCTGGAGTAACTCAGCAGGTCAGGCAGCATCTCTGGGGAAAAGGAACAGGTGATGTTTCGGGGTGAAACCCTTCTTTAGCCCGCAGTCCCTTCCTATTTGTGCATTCATTAGTCAGAGTGAGGCTAAACGCAAATTGGAGGAACGGCGTCTCATATTTCGCTCGGGCAGCTTACACCCCAGCGGTATGAATATTGATTCCTCTAACTTCAGGTAGCCCCGGCATTCCCTCCCCCTCCCAAGACGTGCCAGCTTCTCATTTTGACCCAACACGGACAAGGAGGCGCAGCGGTAGAGTTGCTCCCTTACAGCGAATGCAGCTCCGGAGACCCGGGTTCGATCCCGACTACGGGCGCTGTCTGTACGGAGTTTGTACGTTCACCCCGTGACCTGCATGGGTTTACTCCGAGATCTTCGGTTTCCTCGCACACTCCAAAGACGTGCAGGTTTGTAGGTTAATTGACTTGGTAAATGTAAAAATTGTCCCTAGTGGGTGTAGGATAGTGTTAATGTGCAGGGATCGCTGGTCGGCGCGGACCTGAAGGGCCGAAGGGCCTGTTTCCGCGCTGTATCTATAAACTAAACTAAACAGCTAACAATAGACAAGAAAAGCTGGAGTAACTCAGTGGGACAGGCAGCATCTCTGGGTTACACAAAAAAGCTGGAGAAACTCAGCGGGTGCCGCAGCATCTATGGAGCGAAGGAAATAGGCAACGTTTCGGGCCGAAACCCATCTCTGGGTGATGTTTCGAGTTGAGACCCTTCTTCAGACTGGCTGGGAAGTCTGAGAAGGGTCTCAACCCCAGACGTCACCCATTCCTTTTCTCCAGAGATGCTGCCTGACCCGCTGAGTTACTCCAGCTTTTTGAGTCTATCTTCAGTTTAAACCAGCATCTGCAGTTCCTTCCTACACAATATAAGGAGCCATTGGAAATAAAAATGCTCTCCCCCTTCTCGAATCACTTTCCTCCTTTACAGGTCGTCGGATAGTCGGTGACTAAACTGTCTCCCCCACCTGGTTTGCCAGGTGAGGAGGGGGCTGTGGACCCCCAGCAGGACCAAAAACAAGACCCGTAAAAGGGCGGATGAGCTCCTAGCGAGCCGACGGCCATCCACACACTTCAGTAGAAGTTGCAATCACTGGCATACACGGCATTGTAAGGAACGATGATAAAGCACACACACACACACACACGCACACACGCACGCACGCACGCACACACGCACGCACGCACACACACACACACACACACACACACACACACACCAACATCCTAGACTTCCAGCGGCGGAAGTCCGCAGGAACTGGAGGACAGAGACGTGTGGTGCCTCCGTCAACGTTCCCATCGGAAACCAGCGCCACTGCGTCGCTAATGTTGTCAACAATGATTATTTCCTCCGTTAAGAAATTCTTTAAATCCTAGATACCTTTCCTGCTCTTTCATCCCATCTTGTTTGGTTGAAAACTCTCTTAATTTGAAGCACACCAAATTATAAACTGCCAAGTTATTGTTGCACACCAATTATTGACACTGTCTGGGGTGGTCAGGATTTGTTTAAATAGTTTCCAATTGAATCATTTGAGATGAAAAAAATAACGAGCGTTTGCAAAGGTTTTAAGAGCTTTGTCAGCATTGCGTGTCGGTGCCATCTATGGTGTGTGATGTTGACAGGGTTGCCCTGGTAACTATTGATTAACACTTTGCAGCTACTTCCTCTGTTGCACAGGACAGCATCTTATCAGGGGGAGATGCAGCCACTTTGCCGATCGATTGGGACAAGCGATCAATAGAGTGAGGACGGGCGAGGTCAGATCATATCCATCCAGGGCGGCAATCATCGCAGTGCTGCTTCTCTCCGCATCTGCAAAGCCACTGAAGGAAGGAAGGAACTGCAGGTGCCGGAGAACACTGATGATCACCGAGTCCAGAACTAGGGGTCACAGTTAGATGCAGGCTAGATGCAGGAAGATTGTTCCCGATGTTGGGGAAGTCCAGGACAAGGGGTCACAGTTTAAGGATAAAGGGGAAATCTTTTAGGACCGAGATGAGAAAAACATTTTTCACACAGAGAGTGGTGAATCTCTGGAATTCTCTGCCACAGAAGGTAGTTGAGGCCACAGTTCATTGGCTATATTTAAGAGGGAGTTAGATGTGGCCCTTGTGGCTAAAGGGATCAGGGGGTATGGAAAGAAGGCAGGTACACGATACTGAGTTGGATGATCAGCCATGATCATATTGAATGGCGGTGCAGGCTCGAAGGCCCGAATGGCCTCTACTCCTGCACCTATTTTCTATGTGTCTATGTTTCTGTAAGACACAAAGCGCTGGAGTAACTCAGCGGGACAGGCATCATCTCTGGAGAGATGGGTGGCGTTTTGGGCACGTCTTTGGAGTGTGGGAGGAAACCGAAGATCTCGGAGGAAACCCTGGCAGGTCACGGGGAGAACGTGCAAACTCCGTACAGACAGCACCCGTAGTCGGGATTGAACCTGGGTCTCCGGCGCTGCAAGGGTTTTAAGGCAGCGACTCTACCGCTGCGCCACCGTGCAGTGTTAAGGGTTTGCACTTAAGGGCCTGTCCCACTTGGGCGCCATTTGCGTGCCACGCAAGATTTTGTATATCCCAAAATCCTGGGACGCTGTGCGTCCCCGCGCGACATTGCGTGCGTCACCACGTGATGCGCACCGTGAGTGTATCGTAAATTATGTTACGTAAATTACGCTCAAATGACTGCCAAGTGGAACAGGCCCTTACAATGTTAGGACCAACATTACCCTAAAGGGGCTGTCCCACTGTATGAGGTAATTCAAGAGCTCTCCCCGAGTTTTAAAAAAAAAAATCTGACTCGTGGTAAGCACGGAGAATGTACATAGCGGGTACGTCGGAGCTCGGGGATGTCTCTTAGCGGCTCGTAACGCTAACGGCAGGTACTCGGGGAAACGCGGTAAGCTCGTGAAGATTTTTCAATATGGACAGGCAGCATCTCTGGAGAGAAGGAATAGGTGATGTTTCAGGTCGAGACCTTTCTTCAGACTGAGAGTCAGGGGAAAGGAAAAGGAGAGATAGAGACGGTGAAAGTAAAGAGATAAAGAACAAATGAATGAGAGATATGCTCCTCTGACCGCTGAGGTGGAGCTCAGTGCCATTATTGCTGCCAAACAAAGTCTCACTTCCTCTGCAATTCTGGAGCGGAATACTCGGAATTAAGCCGGCTCTGATAACTTTGAACTCATTTTCAGCACCCTGCCCCCGGCTAAAACTGGAATTCACATTTCACGTTTCGTACAAAGCATTATCGTGGCCACCTACCTGTTGAAATGACCAATCTGCAGAAACGTACCTGTGGTTACACAGCCTGGAGTTCACTTGCAAGATTACGGCAGGACCAGCTGAAACAGCCATGGCAAAAAAACCCGTTCCCAATGCAAGTGGCTTTCAGGGCTCTTTGTCAAAGGCTTCTATCACTGGTCTCAGTTTAGAGATACGGAGCAGAAACAGCCCCTTCGATCCACCGATCCCCGCACACAAACGCTATCCTTTAGGACAAATATTTCTACATTTATGTCAAGACAATTAACCTACAAACCCGTACGTTTTTAGAGTTTGGGAAGAAACCGAATTTCCCTGGAGAAAACCCACGCAGCTGTTAGAGGTGTTGCCTCGCAGTGCCGGAGACCCAGGTTCGATTCTGACCTCGGGTGCTGTCTGTGTGGTGTTTGCACGATCTCTCCCAGTGACCGTTCGGGTTTCCTCCGGGTGCTCCGGTTTCCTCCCACATCTCGAAGGCGTGCGGGTTTCAGTTCATAAGTGACAGGAGCAAAATGAGGCCATTCGGCCCATCGAGGCCTGCTCCACCATTCAATTAAACGGCTGGTCTATCTTTCCTTCTCAACCCCATTCTCCCCGTAACCCTTGACTCCCTTACTAGTCAGAATCTATTAATCTCCTCTTTAAAAATACCCAATGACTTGGCCTCCACAGCTGTCTGTGGCAATCAATTTAACAGATATATCACTAAAGAAATTCTTCCTCAACTCCTTTCTAAAGGCAATCCGACCAGAAATATCACTTAGGTAGACAAAGGTGCTGGAGAAACTCAGCGGGTGCGGCAGCATCTATGGAGCGAAGGAAATAGGCAACGTTTCGGGCCGAAACCCTTCTTCAGAAATATCACCTATTCCTTTTCTCCAGAGATGCTGCCTGACCCGCGGAGTTACTCCAGCGTTTTGTGTCTCTCTACGTTTAAACCAACATCTGCAGTTCCTTCCTGCTCCTTTAACGTACTAGGGTTTGCAGGTTAATTGACCCCGGTAAATTGCCCCTAGAGTGGATGCAAAAACAGGATAACATAGAACTAGTGTAAATAGGTGACTGATCGTCAACATTGACCTGATGGGCCGAAGGGCCTGTTTCCATGCTGTATCTCTAAAACTAAAAATTAATACAAAAAAATTAAAACCGGACTTTTCGGATTTGGAGGACACTTAGGATTCTACGACCACCTATGGGGTTTGAAGATTTGAAGTTTGGTGAACTGGGGTACAGTGGAAAACTGTTGTTGCGTGTTAAACCAGTCAGCGGAAAGACAATGCATGATTACAATCGAGCCGTCCACAGTGTATAGGTACATGATAAAGGTGAGTAGGGAGGAACTTTACACCGAAGATATTCACAAAATATTGGAGTAACTCAGCGGGACAGGCAACGTCTCTGGAGCGAAGGAATGGGTGACGTTTCGGGTCGAGACCTGAAGAGTCTAAACATAGAAACATAGAAACATAGAAATTAGGTGCAGGAGTAGGCCATTCGGCCCTTCGAGCCTGCACCGCCATTCAATATGATCATGGCTGATCATCCAACTCAGTATCTCCGTACCTGCCTTCTCTCCATACCCCCTGATCCCCTAAGCCACAAGGGCCACATCTAACTCCCTCTTAAATATAGCCAATGAACTGGCCTCGACTACCCTCTGTGGCAGAGAGTTCCAGAGATTCACCACTCTCTGCGTGAAAAAAGTTCTTCTCATCTCGGTTTTAAAGGATTTCCCCCTTATCCTTAAGCTGTGACCCCTTGCCTGGACTTCCCCAACATCGGGAACAATCTTCCTGCATCTAGCGTGTCCAACCACTTTAGAATTTTGGAAGTTTCTATAAGATCCCCCTCAATCTTCTAAATTCTAGAGAGTATAAACCAAGTCTATCCAGTCTGTCCCACTTTCACGGCCTAATTTTTTACTCGTGGACATTTTTCATCAGGCTAGAAAAAACGCCCCGACCTATTGATGCCACGAGTACCTGCGTCTAGCATTGCGTCCTGCTACGACCTACCTTGTGCCAACCATGCTGTGAGTACGAGTCAAGGGTAAACTCGGCAGAGGTCGTGAAAGTGGAACTTGCCCTTTAAGAAGGGTCTCGACCTGAAACGTCACCCATCCCTTCTATCCAGTGATGCTGCCTGTCCCGCTGAGCTACGCCAGCATTTTTGTCTATCTCCATGCTAAAGGTGGGCTTAGGCTTGGATTTAGGTTGATTTTTGTTGCGTTCACTGAGGTACGGTGAAAAGCCCTTGTCTTGCATGTTATCAGGCAATACTGCGCTGTGGCTAAACAGAACATCAGCTGAAGAGGGTAGTGTAAAAAGGAACTGCAGATGCTGGTTTACACCGAAGATAGACACAAAATGCTGTTGTCATTTGTTTAAGAAGGAACTGCAGATGCTGGAAAATCGAAGGTACACAAAAATGCTGGAGAAACTCAGCGGGTGCGGCAGCATCTATGGAGCGAAGGAAATAGGCAACGTTTTGGGACGAAACCCTTCTTCAGACAAATGTTGTTGTAACTCAGCGGGACAGGCAGCATCTGTGGAGAGAAGGAATGGGTGACGTTTCGGGGTCTGGATCCTGCTTCAGACTCAAGAAGCTGACCCGAAACGTCACCCGTTCCTTCTGCCTGTCCCGCTGAGTTACTCCAGCGTTTTGTGCGTGTCTACCTTGCATCTGCAGTTCCCACCCAACACCTGTCTAAAACCATTTGGGGAGAGCAAGTAAAGCCAGCGTGGAAGTACGCGGTGCTGCTCCATGTACATAGTTATATGGGAGAGGGGGAAGCACACTGCACTTCAATTCCCTGGTGTCGTAAATACTCGCTGGACCTCATCAATCACTGGCCGTCAGATAAGGCCCTTTGAGCAGACAGGGGGGAGCAGACTTGCAAGAGCTACTGCATCCAGGGATCAGTTAGTGAGCAGTGCAGCTACTGAGGATTAGCCAGATTCCCGCAGGAGTGAGACTGCTGCCAATCTTTCCCTTCCCCCTCTCAGGGCGCTCCGTTTCTCTGGAATTCCACACGGGAGGCGAACCTTTTTTTTCCTGGCTCATTAACTCCCCCCTCCTTCCCCCCGGGCAGCTCCCTCAATAAAACCGCTGACAAGGGACTGGGAAGGAGTTCCCTTTAACAAGGTAATGGAGGCAAATCTATAATGGATCATTAACACCGCACTGCCCTCTGCTACCATGGGTCCTGCTGGTGAATCCATCATCCCCGTTTGAGGAGGAACAAGACAAGATTGCTGTGTATCGGGGGCTGCCCTGCCTCTGACATGTACACACAGTCTGATTCAGGGCCCTCCGCAGCGGTGCGACTCGGAAGGAACTGCAGATGCTGGTTTACACCGAAGATAACCGCACAAAAAAAAAAACGCTGGAGTAACTCGGCGGGACAGGTAGCGTGCGACTCTGGAGAGAAGGAACGGGAGGTGTTTCGGGTCGAGACCGTTCTTCAGACTGGGAGCAAGTAGGGAGAGGGGAACGAGATACAACAACATGTAAGGTGCGGACAGAACTGATCAAAGCAGACGGTGATCTAGGAAATGTAGAATAGTTGGATGAATAGTCAATAGATGCAGGAGTAGGCCATTCGGCCCTTCGAGCCAGCACTGCCATTCAATGTGATCACGGCTGATCATTCCTAATCAGTACCCCGAATGCAGGGTCTGACTTTGACTGTGTCTACATTTAGACAAGAGACAATAGACCACAGGTGCAGGAGTAGGCCCTTTGAGCCAGCACCGCCATTCAATGTGATCATCCCCAATCAGTACCCCGTTCCTGCCTTCTCCCCATATCCCCTGACTCCGCTATCTTTAAGAGCACTATCTAGCTCTCTCTTGAAAGCATCCAGAGAACCTGCCTCCACCGCCCTCTGAGGCAGAGAATTCCACAGACGGACGATCTGAGTGACTCAGTCTGAAGACGGGTCTCGACCTGAAACGTCACCCATTCCTTCTCTCCATAGATGCTGCCTGTCCCGCTGAGTTTCTCCAGCTATTTGTGTCTATCTTCGGTTGAAACCGGCATCTTCACTCCAGTTGTAGTCACAGACATCAGCTTTTCTTTGTATCTCGGTACACGTGACAATGTTAAAGTAAACCACAAGTAATCTGAAATAGGACAGTGTCTACAACTGGTGTACACAGTCTGAATCTCGACAGCATCTACAATAGTCTGAAGAAGGGTCTCGACCCGAAACGTTGCCTATTTCCTTCGCTCCATAGATGCTGCTGCACCCGCTGAGTTCCTCCAGCATTTTTGTCTACCTTCGATTTTCCAGCATCTGCAGTTCCTTTTTAAGTACCTACAATAGGTCTTTACAGGCTGCATCAGCGAACAGCTTTCCAAAGGCTTATTGGACAAGCATCTTTTCATCAAGTTTATTTTCATCAATGGAAATAGTACATCTTTATCAAATTTACTGTTGACCTCTGGTTCATTGGTTTGTGTGTGGGATGGGGTGGTTACCAGCACAATGCTGTTGACCTGATGGATACCGCCTGGCTTCCCAACCCACCCCCAACACGATTGGGCGGTACGATGGCCCAGCGATAGAGTTGTTGCATCACAGCCCCAGAGACCCCGGTTTGATCCTAACCACGGGTGCTGTCTGTACGGAGCTTGTACGTTCTTCCTGTGACTGGTCTGGGCCTGAAGAAGGGTCCCGACCCGAAACATCACCCTTGCCTTTTCTCCAATCCAAACCCGGCCATCAACAATCAATCCAAACTTATCCCATGAAGAACCAATCCAAACTCAACCTACGAATAGCCAATCCAAATCCAGCCCCATGAACAAGCAATCCAAACCCGGCCATCAACAGCCAATCCAAACCAGGCCATCAACAACCAACCTACTATAGCCAATCAGCCAATCCAAATCCAGCCCCATGAACAACCAATCCAAACCCGGCCATCAACAGCCAATCCAAACTCATCCCATCCAAACTCATCCCATGAACAGCCAATCCAAGCCCATCCCATCAACAGCCAATCCAAATCCAGCCCCATCAACAGCCAATCCAAACCAGGCCATCAACAGCCAATCAAAATCTAGCCCCATGAACAGCCAATCCAAACCAAGCCACAATAGCCAATCCAAATCCAGCCCCATGAATAACCAATCCAAACCCGGCCATGAACAGCCAATCCAAACTCATCCCATGAACAGCCAATCCAAGCCCATCCCATCAGCAGCCAATCCAAATCTGACTGTAGCTCGAGGGCTTATGTTTTCAATGGTTCAATAATAGTTTATTGTCACATGTACCTAGGGATCGTAGAATTACATTTTTGCATACAGTTTAATACAATGTATTAACCTTTCAGCATACAAGGCACAATCATCCACAAGTGTAAGAGTGTAAGAATAGTCGACCACACTGAGGCCATACACAGAGTCGCCACGTTTACGGCACCATCTTGTTCCCTTCAAGTTCAAAGTTTGTGAAAAATGTGTCAACGAGTCTTATCTTGGCCATAAAGACCCGTTGACCTGGTGACAGCCCTGGGTGAGAGTTTGCAGGAAGGAACTGCAGATGCTGGTTTCAACCCGAGGTAGGCACAAAATGCTGGAGTAACTCAGCGGGACGGGCAGCATCTCTGGAGAGAAGGAATCGGTGACGTTTCGGGTCGAGACCGGTCTGAAGAAGGGTCTCGACCCGAAACGTCACCCATTCCTTCTCTCCGGGGATGCTTAGAAACATAGAAAATAGGTGCAGGAGGAGGCCATTCGACCCTTCGAGCCAGCACCGCCATTCATTCGTGCCTGCCTTCTCCCCATATCCCTTGACTCCACTAGCCCATAGAGCTCTATCTAACTCTCTCTTAAATCCATCCAGTGATTTGGCCTCCACTGCCATCTGTGGCAGGGAATTCCATAAATTCACAACTCTCTGGGTGAAAAAGCTTTTTCTCACCTCAGTCTTAAATGACCTCCCCTTTATTCTAAGACTGTGTGGCCCCTGGTTCTGGACTCGCCCAATATTGGGAACACAATGCTGCCTGTCCTGCTGAGTTACACCAGCGCTTTGTGTCTATCCTGTGTTGGAGTTGTGGGGCCGGGCAAGGTATTTGTTTCCACACCAGCACTATGGTCACAATGTCACGCCTGATGTTGATCTATTTTAGGATGAAACACCAAACATTGACGAAGAACACAGTCTCACGTCTGAGCTAAATCAGCCGAGGGTGGGCAAAGCTGACAGTGAGTCCGAGACTTGTCCGAATGGTTTATCAGACTATATACCCAACACTGACTGACCCGAACCCAACACAAACAGTCAGACGCAGTTACTCCAGCTTTTTACTCCAGTGTGTTTGTTAAAAACCTGGAGCCCAGTTCTGAATGAGAGGGTAGCATTTGTCCACTAATTAACTCCCTATTACTTTATTTTGTCGACTTTGGAGCTTCAACACCACCAGGAGGCAGGTGTGGAGGACTGCCATCAGGAACAAAGGGCCGATTTCAAGATGGCGGCGTGCAGAGGAGAGGAATGGGTGTCGCCATGGCAACGGGCCTTTAAGGCCTAGACCAGACCACACTCTGAGGAATTTTGTGTAGGAAGGAACTGCAGATGCTGGTTTAAACCCAAGATAGGCCCAAAATGCTGGAGTAACTCAGCGGGACAGGCCGCATCTCTGGAGAGAAGGAATGGCTGACATTTCAGGTTGAGACCCTCCTGAAGGAGAGTCTCGACCCGAAACGCCAGCCATTCCTTCAGCCAATTTTGTTGGCTCCATAAAGGTGGTGACTCTGTGTGTACTTGGTGAAGTCCACTTTTACACCACAAATCGATTTTTTGCACATTTATACTTTATACATACGATTGTGCTTATCTACAGTATAATTTTACGGGATTGTATACACAACAAAGATTTTCACTGAGCTTAGCTACGAAGGTACATGTGACAATAAAGCATCTTCGTCACCAAAAGGTCCTCGGAGGCTACTTGTTGAGGCTACCTCTAAGGAGTTGAGGACCTTTATGGATCATTCTACCCCTAGTGAAAAACATCAGCAGAGGGAGGAAGTCACCTTGAACTCACCCTGACATGACCCGAACCAACATCCAATTTAATGTTCATTTCTGTTGAGGGTTTCAACACCCTGCAGAGTTTCCAAGGATACGGTAAACTTCTACTGCAGAGTCACAGAAGACAAACAGGACTCTGGAAAGAGAACATCACACTCACCTCTCTTTTGCATAAACACAAATAGATCATCCAGGAACTCTTTCCTCTTGGGGTCACTGTCTAGTTCGTAGAGCTGTGGGGAAAAGCAAAGGAGCTGCTGAAAAGATGCTGTACTAAATAGTCGACGTGCTAAAGAAGGCTGGCAGTGGTGTTGGATTCACTGGAGGTTGGTCTTGGAGGGGGGGGGGGATGTTCATCAAACTGCGGAGCATCCTGGACAATACAGCACACACCCCTCCCCTCTATGACACACTGGTCAACCTGAGGAGCATCTTCAGCAACAGACTGGTTCCACCAAGATGCAGCACAGAACGCCACAGGAGATCCTTCATCCCTGTGGCTATCAAACTGGACAACTCCTCCCCCTTCTGTCGTGGGGTAGACTGACCCCCCCCCCCCCCCCCCCCAAGCTTTGCACATCCCCAATCCTGTAGTTTCCACTCCACCCTTTAATCTCATGCTTCATATATCTTGGTGTGTTTTGTGAATTGTGACTGTTGGCAGACCAATTTCCCTCCGGGGATAAATGAAGTCCTATCGTATCGTATTGTATCGTATCGTAAAAGCAATTGTAACAGCAATCAAGAGTGGGATGGCACAGCGGTAGAGTTGCAGCCTCACAGCGCCAGAGACCCGGGTTCGATCCTGACCACGGGTGCTGTCTGCACAGAGTTTGCACGTTCTCCCTGTGGCCGCGTGAGTTTTCTCCGGACGCTCTGCTTTCCTCCCACATTTCAAAGACGTGCAGGTTTGTAGGTTAATTGGCTTCTGTAAATCGTCCCTAGTGTGTGTAGGATAGAACTAGTGTGCGGGCAATTGATGGGCAACATGGACTCATTGGGTGGGGTGAAGGGACCTGTTTCCACGCTGTATCACTAAACTGTAAACTCAACTAAAGTCAAGAGTGTTTTATAGTCATTTGTACAAAATAAGAACCATTAACTTGTTACTACAACGGGTGGTGAAAACCGCGCAGCACATCATCGGTGCCCCGCTCCCTGCCATGGATGCCCTCCACCGAAAACGGTGTCTGAGACGGGCTGGGAAGATCATCAAAGACCCCTCACACCCCAACCATGGACTGTTTGCCCTCCTCCTATCAGGGAGGCGGTACAGGAGCCTCGGGTCACGTACTAGTAGGATGAGGAACAGCTTCTACAACAATACAATCACATTGCTGAACTCGGAGTCCCGCCGATAGATTTCTCCAGTCCCTCCGTCCACATTGTTTAATTATTCTGTATTTTTTGATTATTCTGTATCTTCTCTCTTTCTATTTTTTAAAATTTCTTTATGCACAACTACTACGGACTGACGCAAAACTGCATTTCGTTGTACTCATACTTGTATTTGTGCGATGACCTTAAAGTTGAATTGAATTGAATTGAACTTGCGGCTGCATAACCGGTTTGTAACACACTGTAGTCAATAGCAGAGATCTTAGAGATGGTTCTCTCCGTGGAAAAGCCATTGTAGTTGATGGATAATCTTCCCGTAACCGGCTTCTGTCATGGTGGCGTCATCTACAAGTGGAGCGTGCTGCTGCGCTAGAATCGCAGGGTTCTTTGTAAATGCAGCAGTTCCACACTTTAATTCTTTTTTTAATGTATAAGAACTCTAACAATAGTAAGAAAGACTGCGGTAATATCGGAATTACTTTGGAGGCACCTCAGCAATTCATCTCCTGTACATTATATTCCTGTACATATAAAATGAATATATGTGTATATCTATCTATTAATATATAAAACTCAAATCCATCCGTCCGCCTGCAGTACGGATCCCTTCCTGCCTTTTGATTCGTTGACGGCTGCTCCTTCCTATCAGCTTCCAACACACTTCGAAACAAAGTTGCAAGACAGGAACACTGAACTTTTCACTGCTGCAGCAGGCAGGGGAGGTGCAATTGAGGGAGGCAGGGGAGTGCTGGAAACTTACATTTGGCAACGGCTTCAATTCCATTGGAGGAGACGGGTGCATGGTGGAATATTGGGTTGGGGGAATCACACCATTGGGGGAGCAGACCCAACGAGTCTGCACTTGGTCTAGTATATATATATATATAAGAAACTAGAAAAATATGTGTGTGTGTTATATAATGATATGCATCTATATCACATCTATATATGTGTGTATCACACATATATATATAACAAATATATATGTGTTTATATATTTTATATATATAAATATAATTGCCTTTATGGGTGCATTTAAGCAGTTGTGAACAATGGGATTAGATGAATTACAAAGTACAAGTTTAATACAAAAATCAATTCAAACACAGGACGTGAATCATTTAAAAAGAAAATCAAAATTATTTTTTAAACATTTTAAAACACGCAAACTGTTCCCCCGCAACGCTGATTACACTGCTAGAGGCATAACTGAAGTCGGGTCGGGGGTTACTGAAATGGCGGACATTACGCTCCGTTTCATACTACACGGTAGTCTATTGGATTTTGCAGGAGTGGACCATCTTACAGAAGAACCATCTAAGATCTTTGGTCAATAGATTACATAATAGAGTCATAGAGTGATACAATGTGGAAACAGGCCCTTCGGCCCAACTTGTCCACACCGGCCAACATGTCCCATGTTACACTAGTCGCACCTGCCTGTATTTGGCCCACATCCCTCCAAACCTGTCCTATCCCAACGTTTAAGAAACGGTCCAACAGGTACATGGATAGGACAGGTTTGATGGGATATGGGCCTAACGCAGGCAGACGGGACTAGTGTAGCTGGGACATGTTGGCCGGTGTGGGCAAGTTGGGCCGAAGGGCCTGTTTCCACACTGCATCACCCTATGACTATGACCAGTAACCACAGTAGGTTAAAAATGAGGGCAGCATCTTCACTGGTTTTCTACTACGTACAAAGCCTAGTCGTCTCTGGAAGCAGTGGTTGCAAAGTCAGTACTCTTTAAATCACGAATCAGAGTCTTGACGGGAACTCGAAGAATTTGCATAAACGCAACTTTGTTCTTTACGGGATGTTTCTGTGAAAAGTAATGATCTGCCGACTGTCGTTTGCAAACAAAGGTCACACTTGTGGATTGAGGTGAGAGGGGGGGAAAGGCCTGGGGAAGTCAGAGGAGACTTAGTCATGACGCTGGTAGGAAGTGAAAGAGGGGGGGTGTCCCGCAATCTGTTCCAGTCACTTATCATCTTATGTGACCTCCTTATGTGTCACAATGAAGTTGTGAGAGAGAGGGAGAGAAAGGAGAAGATAGGAACCCCAATTCCACACCGTGAGATGCAGTCAGTAGAACAATGGAGAAGGTCTGACTGACCTTGGCAAAGTCTTTGGCAGCTTCCCTTGCTCTTCCACCCTCCATGTCATCATTCCAGGCCAGACTCCCATTCTAGACGTTACAAAGAGAGAGAATAAAAGATGAAAGTAGAGAGAGGGGAGAAAAAATAATTGGAGAGGATAGGCCAGAACAACGTAGGTTGTTGGTGGGAGATACAAGGAACTGCAGATGCTGGTTTACAAAAATGAGGCGCAAAGTGCTGGAGTAACTCAGCGGGTCAGGCGGCATCTCAGGAGAACATGGATAGGGAACGTTTCAGGTCGGGACCCTTCATCGGACTCAACGCACGTTTTGGAGTTGGGATTCTTCTTCAGAATGGGTGGATGGAACGAGCTGCCAGAGGAGGTAGTTGAGGCTGGGACTATATCGCAAATGTTTAAGAACAAGTATTAGACAGGTACATGGTTAGGACAGGTTTGGAGGGATATGGGCCAAACGCGGGCTGGTGGGACTAGTGTAGCTGGGACATGTTGGTCAGTGTGGGCAAGTCGGGCAGCTTCCACGCTGACAAATCTGTTACATAGACATAGAAACATAGAAATTAGGTGCAGGAGTAGGCCATTCGGCCCTTCGAGCCTGCACCGCCATTTAATATGATCATGGCTGATCATCCAACTCAGTATCCCGTACCTGCCTTCTCTCCATACCCTCTGATCCCCTTGGCCACAAGGGCCACATCTAACTCCCTCTTAAATATAGCCAATGAACTGGCCTCAACTACCATCTGTGGCAGAGAGTTCCAGAGATTCACCACTCTCTGTGTGAAAAAAGTTCTCCTCATCTCGGTTTTTAAAGGATTTCCCCCTTATCCTTAAGCTGTGACCCCTTGTCCTGGACTTCCCCAACATCAGGAACAATCTTCCTGCATCTAGCCTGTCCAACCCCTTAAGAATTTTGTAAGTTTCTATAAGATCCCCTCTCAATCTCCTAAATCTGTTGTTTACAAACCTGTTGTACTGTTCCAAGTAACAATTTCATGATTCATTTTTTTGTAGAAATCACTATGAAACACTCTTGAAGATATAGACAAAAAAAAAGCTGGAGTAGCTCAGCGGGACAGGCAGCATCTCTGGAGAGAAGGTCTGGGTGAGGTTTCCCATTCCCTCTCTCCAGAGATGCTGCCTGTCCCGCTGAGTTACTCCAGAGTTTTGTCCCTACCTTCGGTTTCAAGGTTACAAGGTCAGTTTATTGTGACGTGTACCAATTAAGGGTGCAGTGGAATTCAAATCTCCAGACAGCCATACGAGAAACAAAGCTACAAGACACACAACGACATAAACATCCACCACAGTGGATTCCCCACATTCCCCACAGTGATGGGAGACAATAAAGTCCAATCATCTTCCTCTTTAAACCAGCACCTGCAGTTCCTCCCTACTTGAAACTTTTGACTTCACAGTTGAGTTTATAGTTTGCACCAAAGATCCTATAGACCACTCCTGCTAAACGCAATGGGCTGATGTGTAGTACGCAACGGAGCGGAACGTGGGCCTTTTTTTCATCCATTTTAGTAACCGGACCCCACCCGACCCGCAGTGTAATCAACGTTGCGGGGGAACAGTTTGTGTTAATAAATTATAATTCTGAAAACGTGGAGAAGATTTTTTTACCAAATAAATTTTATTTTTGCGAGGATGTTTCCGTAACCGGCTTCCGTCTCCGCACTAGTTATCGTTGCTCCGCTACGGGATCTTTGGTGCGGAGACGGAAGCCGGTTACGGAAATGGGGCCGAAAATGACCCACGAATCTGCCCGTGACCGTACTAGGTCTTTTTCGTCGAGAGCGCCATCTTGCTCGCTGTGGGATCTTTGGTTTACACTCTGTGCCTCTATAACTGGCGGCAGTCAGTTGGGCTGCATGGTTGGAAGGCCTCATAGCCTGAGGAGATTAAACCCTAAACACCGCACGCTCCTTCATTATCACTGCCACTTCACACGTTGATATCAAATTCCTTCCTAGTTACTTAAATAGAACCAATTGGGCCACAGGTTGGCTGTGGCATGCCTGGATTAGGATGAGAATGCTAACATGCCGTTATCACAGCAGCGTTTATTTTTAACCGCAAACCCACATGTTTGTACATCACAGAGTGCAAGTTCCTGTCAAACCCCAGACAAGTCAACTTCTCCTCTCCAGCTGTATCCACTTGTCAGTTTGATGAACTGGATTCCGTTGCACACAACTGCTGCCAAAATACATCACAATCACACACACAGTAACTTATCCCAGTCTTTTATACTTTTCATACGAGCAACGGGCAAATTCACTGGAATTTAGAAGGATGAGAGGAGATCCTTTGGAGCGTGGGAGGAAACCGAAGATCTCGGGGAAAACCCACGCAGGTCACGGGGAGAGCGTGCAAACTCCGTACAGACAGCACCCGTAGTCGGGATCGAACCCGGGTCTCCAGCGCTGCATTCGCTGTAAGGCAGCGACTATACCGCTGCGCCACCGTGACACACACACTGATCAGCCTGACCCGAAATGGCACCTATCCATGTTCTCAAGAGATGCTGCCTGACCCACACACAGTTTAAGAATAAGGGGTAAGCCATTTAGAACGGAGACAAGGAAACACTTTTTCTCAGAGAGTGGTGAGTCTGTGGAATTCTCTGCCTCAGAGGGGGGTGGAGGCCGGTTCTCTGGATGCTTTCAAGAGAGAGCTAGATAGGGCTCTTGAAGATAGCGGAGTCAGGGGATATGGGGTGAAGGCAGGAACGGGGTACTGATTGGGGGATGATCAGGCATGATCACATTGAATGGCGGTGCTGGCTCGAAGGGCCGAATGGCCTATTGTCTAAGACAATAGTGTTGTCATTGAAGTTTGTCAATCAAATGTGATGTTAGAGTCTCCTCCCAACTCAGCTGGGCCAGGCATCCATCCATCAATGGGCCAGACCTTATCTCCAAGCAGGTCTGGCGCTAACAGCATTAAGGTCGTTAAGTGTAAACCTAATCGATGCATTTTCAAAGAGACGGCAGATTCTCATCACCGATAATCATTCCTTTGACATTAAACCTCTGGCTCATCGAACAGTACAGCACAGGATCAGGCCCTTTGGCCCAAGCTGTTTGTCCCGAACATGATACCAAGCTGAAGATAGACACAAGAAGCTGGAGTAACTCAGCGGGTCAGACAGCATCTCTGGAGAATAGGTTTCGGTTCGAGACCCTTCCACGGATTTCTTGACCCGCTGAGTTAACCCAGCTTAGTTATTGCGTTTATCTTCAGTGTAAACTAGCATCTGCAGTTCCTTCCTACACATGATGCCGAACTGTATTAAGCCCGACTTGCTTTAAGCCTTGCAATTATAACATCAGAGAATTAAAATTGATTCTGTTTGTGCTGCACCTGATGCCAAGACCAACTCTGGTGTGTAGGCGACTGTCATAGTCGTAGCAGGTCCCCGAAAAACCAGCGACAACCAACATCATCCTGTCAACAACACACCTGCGTCAGGAGAAGTCAATGACTTCTCCCCATATCCCCTGACTCCGCTATTTTTAAGAGCCCCATCTAGCTCTCTCTTGAAGGTATCCAGAGAACCTGCCTCCACCGCCCTCTGAGGCAGAGAATTCCACAGACTCACAACTCTCTGTGAGAAAAAGTGTTTTCTTGTCTCCGTTCTGAATGGCTTACTCCTTATTCTTAAACTTTGTGTGGCCCCTGGTTCTGGACTCCCCCCCCAACATCGGGAACATGTTTCCTGCCTCCAGCATGTCCAAACCCTTAATAATCTTGTATGTTTCAATGAGATATCCTCTCATCCTTCTAAACTCCAGAGTGTACAAGCCCAGCCGCTCCATTCTCTCAGTATACGACAGTCCCGCCATCCCGGGAGTTAACCTGGTGAACCTACGCTGCACTCCCTCAATAGCAAGGATGTCCTTCCTCAAATTAGGGGAGCAAAACTGTTCTTGCCCATCCTGCCTGCACCTCGCAACTGTGTGGTGAAGCAGCTTCTGGGTTGCTTGTTAATCGACATAAACTTGCGTGAGTGAGCGGAGGCGAGGTGGTGTGAGGACAAGAGACGTCAAGGGAACAGCTGGGACGGGAAACTGGCAGACAGCCAGCGTTTCGGCAGCTGATGCAGCCTGGCTCCTAATTGATGATGCGAAGCAGGATTTATTAGATTAAATTAAACAAGACAAGCATTAGGACAATTTCGCTGTTACCGATTTCCACAATATTAACACTCGGAGGCACGGTGTCGGACCTGGGCAATTAATCATTGTAATGTGGAACCAGGGACTCAAGCTCTCCAATGTGCAGGAAGGAAATGCAGCCGCTAGTTTAAACCCTACACGCACAAAATGCTGGAGGAACTCAGCGGGACAGGCAGCGTCTCTGGAGAAAATAAATAGATGACATTTCAGGGCCGAGTCCCTTCCTCAGACTGATGATCCAAAACGTCACCCATTCCTTCTGTCCAGGGATGCTGCCTGTCCCGCTGAGTTACTCCAGCTTTTTGTGCCTATCTACGGAACTGATGCTGGAATTCAACGGGTCAGATAGAGGTGGTGAGGAGGAAGGGTCCCGTTTCCTTCGCCCCCATAGATGCTGCCTGTCCCGCTGAGTCTCTCCAGCATTTTTGTCTACTCTCGATTTTCCAGCATCTGCAGTTCCTTCTTAAACAAAAATGCTGGAGAGACTCAGCGGGTGCAGCAGCATCTACGGAGCGAAGGAAATAGGCAACGTTGCCTATTTCCTTCAGGGTTTCAACCTGAAACGTTGCCTATTTCCTTCAGGGTTTTGGCCCTGAAACGTTGCCTATTTCCTTCAGGGTTTCGACCCGAAACGTTGCCTATTTCCTTCAGGGTTTCAACCCGAAACGTTACCTATTTCCTTCAGGGTTTCAACCCGAAACGTTGCCTATTTCCTTCGCTCCATAGATGCTGCCGCACCCGCTGAGTTTCCCCAGCATTTTTGTCTACCTTCGATTTTTCCAGCACCCGCAGTCCCTTCTTAAAAACGACCGGTTTAAACCGGGGATAGGCACGGAATGCTGGAGTAACTCAGCGGGACGGGCAGCATCTGTGGAGAGAAGGAATGGGTGACGTTTCGGGTCAAGACCTTTCTTCTGCATCTCTATCTGTCCCGCTGAGTTAAGGGCCCTGTCCCACTTTCACGACCTAATTCACGACCTTTTTTTACTCGTGGACATTTTTCATCGGGCTAGAGAAAACGCCCCGACCTACTTGATGCCACGAGTACCTACGACTAGCATCACGGCCTGCTACGACTTAGCCACGACCATGCTGCGACCATGCTGCGAGTATGAGTCCGGGGCAAACTCGGCAGAGGTTGTGAATTAGGTCGCCTTTACTCCAGCTTTTTGTGACTATCTTCAGTACAATTCACAGTTCCTTTCACTACACACAACACATGAGGGCGAAGAGAAGAGGAGGCGAGGGGCTAATGAACCCAGGCAAAGAGTGGACATGGTCTTTCATGGTGAGGGACAGGTTGGTGAGCGATTCTCCGCTGCCTTGCTCTGTTCAAGCCCCTACATCACTGACCACTGGTGACAATTTAAGATGGGGGCTGAGAGCCGAATCCTGTCCGTGCATTTCAGCAGCAGCATCCGATGGAATGCGCAGAATGCAGACTTTGTAAAGCTCTTTCAGAAGGCAGGAAGTCCAGGATGATTCAGCCCGTCACGAGTGCAGAGAAGTTCAGCTTCATTTAGTGCGGTCTGAAGAAGGGTCTCGACCCGAAACCTCGCCTATCCCTTTTCTCCAGAGTTGCTGTCTGACCCGCTGAGTTGTTCCATCTTTATTGGTTCTTGGTTCTTGGTCCTCCAAAATATTCCAAATGGAATTTAAACTGTGGAGGTGGTGAAGGGAGGGCTTAAGCCAGAAAGGGTTTTTGGGAAGAAAGAGCTACTTTAAATTTAGTTGCGTCTGGTTGGGTAACTATAGTTAGGTGGAGATTATTCCATGCTTTAATTGTGCGGGGGAAGAACGAATTGCTGTACACATCTGTCCTTGTAGCTGGGATCACAAATTGGATCGAATGCCCTCGTCTGCTCCTAATTGGTTTGGGTTTGGTGTAGGTCTTGTAGTCTATGTCTATATCCATCTTTAGTTTATTGTCACGTGTACCGAGGTACAGTCTCCTTGCTACCTTGCTTCACACCTCACCCGTCCTTATCTCTGTGTCTTCCTCTCCCCAAGGTTTATGGTTAGGGGTGGAAAAATCTAATAGGAACCCGAGGGGCAGCAGTATAAACATTGACTTCTCTAACTTCAAGTTTCCCTCTCTCTCTCCCCATCCCTCCCCAAGCCTAGTTCTCCAACCATTCCGACTGACCGCCTGATTAAATTTTATCTTTCTACGTTTCGGTGTCACCTTCTCCTAGCTAACAATTATCCGTTCCAATTTTTTCCTTGATCTTCGTCCCCTTTCATCTCTCGTTTTCACACCTTACACTTCCTTATCTCCGGGCCTCCATCTCCCCTGACTCTCAGTCTGAAGAAGGGTGTCGACCCGAAGCGTCTCGCATTCCTTCTCTCCAGAGATGCAGCCTGTCCGGCTGAGTTACTCCAGCATTTAGTGTCTATCCCCTTGCGACCAAACCCAGAACTCTTCCCTGTTGAGATTGTGAAGTCATTGTACATGGGACCCCCACCCCAATACTGTCCTTACTTGTGGGCCTCTGCCAAAGGTTTGAGGCACTGGTTCAGGTTTTGAGATACAGCACGGCAACAGTCCCTTCGGCCCATCTAGTCCCTGCCGACCATCCATCACCCATTCACACCAGTTCTGTTATCCCATTTTCTCATTCGCTTCCAACACGCCAGGGACAATTTACAGAGGCCAATGATCTACAATTCCGCTCGTCTTTGGGATGTGGGAAACCGGAGCACCCAGAGGAAACCCACGGAGAAGGTGCAAACTCCACACAGACAGCACCCAATGTCAGGATCGAATCTGGTCCCTGGTTCCGTGATTTACTAGCTCTGCCTCTCCCACGGAGACGAGGAACCACTTTATCTCACCGAGAGTTGTGAGTCAGTGGAATTCTCTGCCTCAGAGGGCGGTGGAGGCCGGTTCTCTGGATGCTTTCAAGAGAGAGCTAGATAGGGCTCTTAAAGATAGCGGAGTCAGGGGATATGGGGAGAAGGCAGGAACGGGGTACTGATTGGGGATGATCAGCCATGATCACATTGAATGGCGGTGCTGGCTCGAAGGGCCGAATGGCCTACTCCTGCACCTATTGTCTATTGTCTTCCAACTGTGCCACTCTGAGGTGCCAACATCAAGATTTCCACTCAGTCATCCTTTGTCACTGTGAGTAGGGCTAAGATGAGGAGAAAAATATTCAACTCAGAGGATGTCAAATTCTCCCCCACGCAAAGCAGTGGAGGGCAAATCTCTGGAAATAGTTAAGGAACAGATTCGAGACACAAAGGTTCTGGGGAGATAGGCAGAAAAAGCTGGAGTAACTCAGCAGGACAGGCAGCATCTCTGGAGCGAAGGAATGGGTCGAGACTCTTCATCAGACCTGAAACGTCACCCATTCCTTCTCTTCAGAGAAGCTGCCTGTCCCGCTGAGTTACTACAGCATTGTGTGTCCATCTTCGGTTTAAACCAGCATCCGCAGTTCCTTCCTAAAGCAAACTCCTTTTTTTCCCCTCTACAGCATAGGAGGACCTGTATGGCATCACAAACTGGAACGTTACAATCAAGAGCGTTCCAAACTCTTTAGAAGAAAATCATGATTTAAAAAATAGATTTGAAAAGACAGAGTTGAAAAACAAAAAGAAAACAGGGGCGGAGGGAGATAGGATGTTGTGAGTCACTCTTCTCAGGCTACTTAAAGCCGATTAGGTTCCGTAGCCTTGGGCAGTGGTGGATGGGGGCAGTGAGAGGGGGGGGGGGGAGTGTGGAGATTGGGTTGGTAATGGAGCCAACATCCCAATCTGAAATCATCAATAATTAAATCTACAAAGAACTTAAGCTTCCTTTATTAAAAAAGGATGACTGTGCGATGGATGGAAATGGTCGCACGCAATGTCCCTTCCCACCGCCTTAGTTCAATCAACTATTCTTTGCGGCATTCTACTTAGCATTAATTTTTCATGCCACTAACAGATCATCGTGGACGTCTCCTACAATGTGGGCAGCAGGAGGGACAGATGAGTGTTTGACGGCACTGGGCCTGTACTCATAGAAACATAGATAAATAGATGCAGGAGTAGGCCATTCGAGCCAGCACCGCCATTCAATATCATCATGTGTTTAAGAAGGAACTGCAGATGCTGGAAAATCGAAGGTAGACAAAAATCTGGAGAAACTCAGCGGGTGCAGCAGCATCTATGGAGCGAAGGAAATAGGCAACGTTTCGGGCCGCAACCCATTCAATATGACCATGGCTGATCATCTAAAATCAGTAGCCCGTTCCTGCTTTTTCCTCATATCCCTTGATCCCTTTATCTATTAAATCTAACTCTCTCTTGAAAACATACAGTTAATTGGCCTCTGGTACACAAAATTGCTGGAGAAACTCAGCGGGTGCAACAGCATCTATGGAACGAAGGAGATAAGCAATGTTTCGGGTCGAAACCCTTCTTCAGACTGAATTGGCCTCCACTGCCTTCTGTGGCAGAGAATTTCACAGATTCACAACTCTCTGGGTGAAAAACGTTTTCCCTCATCTCACTCCTAAATGGCCGACCCCTTATTCTTAAACTCTGACCCCTGGCTCTGGACTCCCCCAACATCGGGACCATTTTTCCTGCATCTAGCCTGTCCATTCCTTTAAGAATTTTATATGTTTCTATAAGATCCGGAATTCACTGGAGTTTAGAAGAATGAGGTGTGGGGGGAGGGGCTCATTGAAACGTAGAGAATAGTGAAAGGCTTGGATAGGGTGGATGTGGAGAGGATGTTTCCACTAGTGGGAGAGCCAAGGACTAGAGGTCACAGCCTCAGAATTTCTTTAGTCAGAGGGTGGTGAATCTGTGGAAATTCTTTGCCACAGAAGGCTGAGGAGGCCAAGTCAGTGGATATATTTAAGGCAGAGATAGATAGATTCTAGATTAGTACGGGTGTCAGAGGTCATGGGGAGAAGGCAGTAGAATTAGGTTAATAAGAGAGAGAGATAGATCAGCCACACTACCACACTCCAAAGACGCACAGGTTTGTAGGTTCAGTCTGAAGAAGGGTTTTGGCCCGAAACGTTGCCTATTTCCTTCAGGGTTTCGGCCTGAAACGTTGCCTATTTCCATCAGGGTTTCGGCCCGAAACGTTGCCTATTTCCTTCAGGGTTTCGGCCTGAAACATTGCCTATTTCCTTCAGGGTTTCGGCCTGAAACGTTGCCTATTTCCTTCAGGGTTTCGGCCCGAAACGTTGCCTATTTCCATCAGGGTTTCGGCCCGAAACCTTGCCTATTTCCTTCGCTCCATAGGTGCTGCTGCACCCGCTGAGTTCCTCCAGCTTTTTTGTCTACCTTCGATTTTCCAGCATCTGCACAGTTCCTTCTTAAACAGGTCTGTAGGTTAATTGGCTACTGCAAATTGTAAATTGTCCCTAGTGTGGTCGGATAGTGCGAGTTAGTGTACGGGATGATCGCTGGTCGGCATGGACTCGGTGGGTCGAAGGGCTTGTATCTCTTCCGCGCTGTATCTCTAAAAAGTCTAAAGACTCTAAAAGCCTGCCCATTCCCTACGGAATCATTAGAAATAATTCAGGAATTTGCTGTCGCGAGCATTTCCTATCAGCTCAGATGTTTGGATAAAGACTTCCTTTGCAATGTTTGGCTGGCCATTTCCTGCACGCTATCTAATTATATGGATATCTGATTCTTCTGGCTAATGTAATCTTGTTTTAAATTATTTTCAGAGGGGGGGTTGGTCGGGAAGGGGCTTTTTCACTGCACACGTTGCACAGAATACTGTGTGAAATGATCTCAGACATTACAGATCAGAGGAGCAATCTCACCCAGAAACGTCATCAGAATTCCTAATCTCCTCCACAACTATTTTATCTGTTCATGTTTCGACTGCATATTAAGCTCATATAAGGTTATAGGTAGACAAAAAATGCTGGAGAAACTCAGCGGGTGCAGCAGCATCTATGGAGCGAAGGAAATAGGCAACGTTTCGGGTCGAAAACCCTGAAGGAAATAGGCAACGTTTCGGGTCGAAACCCATAAGGGTTTCGTCCCGAAACGTTGCCTATTTCCTTCGCTCCATAGATGCAGCTGCACCCGCTGAGTTTCTCCAGCATTTTTCGATTTTCCAGCATCTGCAGTTCCTTCTTAAACACTCCTATAAGGTTATAAGTGATTGAAGCAGAATTAGGCCATTCGGCCCATCAAGCAGGGCTGTGGAGTCGGTCGAAATAGTCGAGTCAGCAATTTCGGGGCTGTTGAATTCGGAGTCTTTATTGATACACAAGATTATTAAGGTTTGTACACGCTGGAGGCAGGAAACATGTTCCCGATGTTGGGGGAGTCCAGAACCAGGGGCCACACACAGTTTAAGAAGAAGGGGTAAGCTGTTTAGAACGGTAGCTCAGAGAGTGGTAGCTGTGTGGAATGAGCTACTCAGAGAGTGGTGGCTGTGTGGAATGAGCTTCCAGTGAAGGTGGTGGAGGCAGGTTCGTTTTTATCATTTAAAAATAAATTGGATAGTTATATGGATGGGAAGGGAATGGAGGGTTATGGTCTGAGCGCAGGTATATGGGACTAGGGGAGATTATGTGTTCGGCACGGACTAGAAGGGTCGAGATGGCCTGTTTCCGTGCAGTAATTGTTATATGGTTATATAACGGAGACGAGGAAACACTTTTTCTCACAGAGAGTTGTGAGTCGGTGGAATTCTCTGCCTCAGAGGGCAGTGGAGGCCGGTTCTCTGGATACTTTCAAGAGAGAGCTAGATAGGGCTCTTAAAGATAGCGGAGTCAGGGGATATGGGGAGAAGGCAGGAACGGGGTACTGATTGGGGATGATTAGCCATGATCACATTGAATGGCGGTGCTGGCTCGAAGGGCCGAATGGCCTCCTCCCGCACCTATTGTCTATTGTCTATTGAAAGACAGCCTTGCGTTTGAGTTGTCTATTAAGTTGTAGTCGGTAAAAAAGTCCCGTCTCCGACTCCGACCTCCACATACATTTCAGAGACTACGCAAATCAGAAAAAAATCCCACTCTTTTTAAACATTCCGCACGAGAGAATGAGAAATCACATGTATATTTATTTATGTTATTTATTTATTCTAAATAAAATAATTTTTTGTCGCATTTTTATTATTTATTCTTGAAAAAAAAAACAGAATTCATTTTGCTAAAAGAAACCAAAAATAAAATTCCATTGAATAAAATATTTTAATGGAATTTTAATTTTTCTTTTCTTTTAGCATATTGAATTCTGTTTTTTTTCCTAGAATAAATAATAAAAAAAGCCACTATAACCATATAACCATATAACAATTACAGCACGGAAACAGGCCATCTCGACCCTTCTAGTCCGTGCAGAACACGTTTTCTCCCCTAGTCCCATCTACCTGCGCTCAGACCATAACCCTCCATTCCTTTCCCGTCCATATAACTATCCAATTTATTTTTAAATGATAAAAACGAACCTACCTCCACCACCTTCACTGGAAGCTCATTCCACACAGCCACCACTCTCTGAGTAAATAAGTTCCCCCTCATGTTACCCCTAAACTTCTGTCCCTTAATTCTCAAGTCATGTCCCCTTGTTTGAATCTTCCCTACTCTCAGTGGGAAAAGCTTATCCACGTCAACTCTGTCTGTCCCTCTCATCATTTTAAAGACCTCTATCAAGTCCCCCCTTAACCTTCTGCGCTACAAAGAATAAAGCCCTAACTTGTTCAACCTTTCTCTGTAACTTAGTTGCTGAACCCCACGCAACATTCTAGTAAATCTCCTCTGTACTCTCGCTATTTTGTTGACATCCTTCCTATAATTAGGCGACCAAAATTGTACACCATACTCCAGAATTGGCCTCACCAATGCCTTGTACAATTTTAACATTACATCCCAACTTCTATACTCAATGCTCTGATTTATGATTTATTTATAGCATTGCTACAACCATTAGACTCAAAACTTTAAAGACATGGGTTTAATAGGTGGCCTGATGATTCATGTCGACTAGTGGTTCCCAACCTTTTTTAGTTCATGGTCCACTTGGGCTCTTTAATTTTTCTGTGGCCCCCCTTGGCATTATTAGCAGAAAAAAAGTGCCCCCTTCATTGAACCTGTGGCCCCCCAAATCCCTAAATGTTTCTGTGGCCCCCCTGAAATTTGCCATGGCTCCTTTTCCCAGGTTGGAAATCACTGATGTAGACAAAAATGCTGGAGAAACTCAGTGGGCGAGTCAGCATCTATGGAGCGAAAGAATATGTGACGTTTCGGGTCGAGACCTATTACTTGGACTGATTGGACTGATCATCCAACTCTGTATCCTGTACCTGCCTTCTCTCCATACCCCCTGATCCCTTTAACCACACGGGCCACATCTAACTCACTCTTAAATATAGCCAATGAACTGGCCTCAACTACCTTCCGTGGCAGAGAATTCCAGAGACTCACCACAATCTGTGTGAAAAATGTTTTCCTCATCTCAGTACCAAAGGATTTCCCTTTTATCCTTAAACTGTGTCCCGCTTGTCCTGGACTCCCCCAACATCGGGAACAATCTTCCTGCATCAGACAAATGCAATTCGGGACTTTTCTCTTCACAAGCAAAGTCAGAATGACGGTTAGTGAAAAAGACCCGAAACGTCACCTATTCCTTCTCTCCATAGATGCTGCCTCACCCGCTGAGTTTCTCCAGCATTTTTGTCTACCTTTGCGTCTATTCATGATGGGTTTGGCCGTTGTTGGAGCAGGAAGAGCTGGGATGGGAACAGGAGGAGTCAGAGTTTGGGTACAAGTACAACGAATGGACTGGGAATGAAATCGAGCCTTACCTGTTTAATGGTGCCGGGAACGTGGGCTGTCACTGTGGCTGTTCGGAAAGAGTTTTTCCCCCCCGACTCACATTGGTCATTTGTCATCCATTCAGAAGGTTGCATCTAGAGAGAAAAACATTTTGTTTGGCCAGTCAAAAAAAATCTGGATTCAATGCATGAGACATTAAATTCTCACAATCAAAATGACACCAAGTAAGGGGCTTGGAGATTGCAACCTTCAATGGTCCACCCTGTTTCGACTGATTCTTCCCGCAGGCTATAAGACTGATAAACGGACTTTGCCCCCTGCCAAAGTATCGCGCACCAACCTGGACACACTGTTGTGCCGCTGCTGATCGGAACGCCTGTTGATGTTTAGTAGAGAGTAGAGTGTATAATTTGTTCATGATATATGTATTTTTATTTCTATTTATTTTTTACTGCACACTGAATGGACACTGGTTGAGCAATGTTTTTTTGTTTCCTCTGGGTATGTGAGTACTGAGGAAAATGACAATGAAGATTTCCCACTATACTATAATGCAATCAACCCGACGAGCGCTAACAATTCGATCAAATGGAACAAGTTGACCAACAACTTTAGGCTGTGCATGCCATACACAAGAGAAAGCAGGAGAAGACACCAAGTAACACTTCACATCTAATTCGGTTCAGTTTCAGTTTAGTTTATTGTCACGTGTACCGAGGTACAGTGAAAAGCTTTAATGGTGCCATAGAGTGATACAGAGTGGAAAACGAGCCCTTCGGCCCAACTTGCCCACACTGGCAAACATGCCCAGCTGCACTAGTCGTGTTTGGTCCATACCTCTGCAAACCTGTCCGATCCATGTACCTGTCCAATAAGGGCGGCACGGTGGCACAGCGGTAGAGTTGCTACCTACAGCGCCGGAGACCCGGGTTCGATCCTGACCACGGGCGCTGTCTGTACAGAGTTTGCACGTTCTCCCCGTGACCAGTGTGGGTTTTCTCCGGGTGCTCCGGTTTCCTCCCACGCTCCAAAGACTTGCGGGTTTGCAAGTTAATTTACTTTGGATAAATAGTTATAAATTGTCCCTAGTGTGTGAGACCGAGTTAGTGGATCGCTGGTCGGCACGGACTCGGCGGGCCGAATGGCCTGTTTCGGCACACTCTGAAGTCTAGAGTCTAAACCTCTCCCTATAGCTCAGGCCCTCAAGTCCTGGCAACATCCTCGTATTTCTTCCCAGCGCTCATTCCAGGAACTCCACATCTTTCCCATAACAAAACTGAACACAATCCAATCCAAGTGCCTTGTACAGCCGTTGATATAACATCCCAACTTTAGCTGTTAGTTTCAGTCTTAGAGGTGCAGCATAGAAACATAGAAATTAGGTGCAGGAGTAGGCCATTCGGCCCTTCGAGCCTGCACCGCCATTCAATATGATCATGGCTGATCATCCAACTCAGTATCCCATACCTGCCTTCTCTCCATACCCTCTGATCCCCTTAGCCACAAGGGCCACATCTAACTCCCTCTTAAATATAGCCAATGAACTGGCCTCAACTACCCTCTGTGGCAGAGAGTTCCAGAGATTCACCACTTTCTGCGTGAAAAAAGTTCTTCTCATCTCGGTTCTAAAGGATTTCCCCCTTATCCTTAAGCTGTGACCCCTTGTCCTGGACATCCCTAACATCGGGAACAATCTTCCTGCATCTAGCCTGTCCAACCCCTTAAGAATTTTGTAAGTTTTCTATAAGATCCCCCCTCAATCTTCTAAATTCTAGAGAGTATAAACCAAGTCTATCCAGTCTTTCTTCATAAGACAGTCCTGACATCCCAGGACATCCCCAGCATGAAATCAGGCCCTTCGGCCCACCGAGTCCGTGCCGGCCAACAATCGACCGGTAGCTAGCATCATCGTACACACTGGCGACAATTTAGATTTTTTTTACAGTAGCCAACTGGCGTACAAACCTGCACGTCTTTGGAATGTGGGAGGAAACCGGAGCACCCGGAGAAAACCCACGCAGGTCACGGGGAGAGACCGTACAAACTCTGTACAGGCAAGCACCCGAAGTTGGGATCGAACCCGCGTCTCTGGTTGTGCCGCGCTAAATCTATTACACTGAGGGAACTACATGTATTGGCACAGGTTCAGCAAGGCTCGTTCAGGAGTGCTCTTTAGTTTTCTGGCACATCTGTTATGAGTTGGCTACTGGTAATAGCACATTGCTCCCAGCCTTAATATCTCATTTTAGGTTAACTGCTTCTGGCAATTACACTTCTCCCCTGCACCCACCCTAACTCACATTATAGTAATTAAATAAATGCACAGGCTCCCCAGCTCCAGTTAAAAGCCACTGAGAGGGAAAGGCCTTACAAATAAACTCAGAGCTCCGAGAAATAATGGCAACGTTAGTTAACCTTGCCACAGCAAGGCCTTGCTTGGTCCGTACGCAATAAATGACAATAGACAATAGGTGCAGGAGTAGGCCATTCGGCCCTTCGAGCCAGCACAGCCATTCACTGTGATCATGGCTGATCATCCCCAATCAGTACCCCGTTCCTGCCTTCTCCCCATATCCCCCGACTCTGCTATCTTTCAGAGCTCTATCTAACTCTCTCTTGAAGAATTCTCTCCAGAGAATTGGCCTCCACTGCCCTCTGAGGCAGAGAATTCCACAGATTTGTGAAAAAGCTTTTCTTCATCTCCGTTCTAAATGGCTTACCCCTTATTCTCAAACTGTGGCCCCTGGTTCTGGACTCCCCCAACCATTAATTTGAGAATGTGGACCTTGCTTTCTAGTGAGTAGGAAAGAACTGCAGATGCTGGTTTAAACCAAAGATAGACACAAAGTGCTGGAGTAACTCGGTGGGACAGGCAGCATCTCTGGTGAGAAGGAATGGGTGACGTTTTGGGTCGAGACCCTTCCCTGAGGGAAGCTTTAGGTTGTTAGGTGTAGGAAGGAACTGCAGATGCTGGTTTACAGAGAAAATAGACACAGAATACATCTCGTCATCTGCTTTGATTTGTCGTTTTCACACCTTATCCTTCCATATCTCGAGACTCCCTCTCCCCTGACTCAGCGGGACAGGCAGCATCTCTGCAGAAAAGGAATAGGTGACATTTCGGGTCGAGACCTTTCTTCAGACTGAATGAAGAATGAAGAATTTTGCCTTGTGTCAGAAGGAACTGCAGATGTTGGTTTAAATCGAAGACACAAAATGCTGGAGTAACTCAGAGGGACAGGCAGCATTCCTTGACTCCCTCTCCCCCGACTCCCAGTCTGAAGAAAGGTTTCGACCCGGAACGTCACCCTTTCTTCTCTCCAGAGATGCTGCCTGACCCGCTGAGTTACTCCAGTTTTTTGTGGCTGTCTTCAATGTGCTGTTAGGTTGCCTCCATTAGCCAGTTGGTGTCTCCCCCCCCCTCCCCCCCTCCCTTCCCTCCACTCCCCACTCCCACCCCAGCCCCACCCCAGTTGTTGCTGGGTCTAATGTTCAGAGGTGTACAGTGGAACAAGCGTTGGAATGTCGTTCCTTCCTGCCCGGCCTATAGAGGTCACAGACCCATGCAGAGGTCATTGCCTGTTTCGCATCAGGGGGTTTTAGGCTCTTGGTTATTGTTGCTGTTTTCTTTTACAGTCCCTGACCTGTTATAACAGCCAGGATCTGCAGTCAAACGTCCAGCCCGGGTGGGAACTCATTGGGGAGAGGTGGAGGGAGGGAGGGAGGGAGGGAGGAGGGAGGGGGAGAGAGGAGGAGGGACGGGGAGAGGAGAGGGGGGAGGGAGAGGCGGAGGGAGGGGGAGAGAGGAAGAGGGAGGGAGAGAGGGGGAGGGAGGGAGGGAGGGAGGGAGGGAGGGAGGGAGAGGAGGGGAGGGAGAGAGAGGGAGGGAAGGGAGGGGAGGGAGGGAGAGAGAGGGGAGAGAGGGAGGAGGGGAAGAGAGGGGAGAGGAGAGAGGAGGGAGGGGGGGAGAGGAGGAGGGAGGGAGAGAAGTGAGGGTGAGAGGGAGAGAGGGAGTGGGAGAGAGGGAGAGAGAGAGAGAGAGGAAGAGAGAGGGAAGAGAGAGAGAGGAGAGAGAGAAGAGAGAGAGAGAGGAAGAGGGAGAGAGAGGAGGGAGGTGGGAGAGAGAGGGAGGAGAGAGGGAGAGAGGAGAGGGGGAGAGGGAGAGAGGGAGGGAGAGAGGGAGAGGGAGAGAGAGGAAGAGAGAGGGAGAGAGAGGAGGAGAGAGGGAGAGAGGGAGAGAGGCAGAAGGGGGAATTGAAGCAACAAACAAGGAGTTTTCCACTGCAGAATTACCCAGAGTTAAGTCCAGGGGTTGCTGTGACTGTTCAGTGGTTGGTGGTAATAATGGGAATTATTGCTACCAATGGTAATAATGGGGATTATTGCTACCAATGGTAATAATGGTAAGAATGGTGACTGGTGGTAAGAATTGATTCACATTTATTGCATTTTGACTCGGGGCTTGTTTAGTTCAGAGCTAAGATGGACACAAAGTGCTGGAGTAACTCAGCAGGTTAGGCAGCATTCCTGGAGAACATGGATAGGTAAAGTTTCAGGTTGGGACCCTTCTACAGACCTAAGAAAACAATTAAAAAGAAGAAATACCTGCTGGTACTTTGCCGTTTTGTTACATTGGTAACGTGAGTGTTGAGCAAGACTGACTATGGCCGGGCTGACTATTGCATAAATCGCTGTGGTCATGTCAGAACAGACGAATTAAGGGCCTGTCCCACTTAAGCAACTTTTTCGGAGACTGCCAGCACCCGCCATAGGTCGTTGTAGGTCGCCGAAAATGTTCAACACGTGGAGACTCCAGCGGGGACCAGAAAGACGCTACGAATCTTTGGGCGACTGAGGAGACGACTCACGGCCATACAGGCGACACGTCGCGGGGTGAAGCCCGTACGGTCGTGAGTAGTCGCCCAAAGAGTCGTACCTTGTTCTGGTCGCCGCTGGATTTTCAACATGCTTAAATTTTTCGGAGACCTGCCGCGACTATGACGGGTGCCGGCAGTCGCCGAAAAAGTTGCGTAAGTGGGACAGGCCCTTTAGGATCAAGAGTTGGAGATGAGGGCCTTCAAATCTACTCTTGCAAACATCAAGATCGTAGCTGACTTTTCTGCACATGAATCTCTATCTGTTTTCTCGATTTCCTTACTCTCGAAAAATTGAATGCTATCAGCTTCAAACAAAGTCGATGACCGACCCTCCGTAGTTCTCAATGGTAGAGAAGGCCAAAGGACTCCCACTCTGGGGAGAATGTTCTCTTCCCCTAGGGCGGCATGGTGGCGCAGCGGTAGAGTTGCTGCCTTACAGCGCCAGAGACCCAGGTTCGATCCTGACTACGGGTGCTGTCTGTACAGAGTTTGTCCGTTCTCCCTGTGACCAGGTGGGTTTTCTCTGGGTGCCCCGGTTTCCTCCCACACTCCAAAGACGGGTTTCGGCCCGAAACGTTGCCTATTTTCTTCTCTCCATAGATGCTGCCGCACCCGCTGAGTTTCTCCAGAACTTTTATCTAACTCCAAAGACGTGCAGGTTTGTAGGTTAATCGGCTTGGTAAGATTGTAAATGAACAATGCATTTAATCTTGGGCTATTGCATTCATAGCCCAGCGGTAGAGTTGCTGCCTTGCAGCGCCAGAGACCCGGGTTCGATCCAGACCTCGAGTGCCGTCTGCGTGGAGTTTGCATGTTCTCCCATGTGGGTTTCCTCCGGGTGCTCCGGTTTCCTCTCACGTCGCAAAAACGCGCGGGGCGGGATTGTCGGTTAAGTCGTCCCGAGCGTGCGTGGACAAGAGCAAAGATGGACACAGAGTGCTGGAGTAACTCAGCAGGTCAGGCAGCATTTCTGGAGAACATGCGATAGGTTAACGTTTCGTGTTGGGAAAGTGGAATAACGTTAGAGCTAGCGTGACTGGGGTGGTCGCTGGTCGGCACGGACGCGGTGAGCGCGGTGTATCTCCGAACTAAACCAAACTACATTTAAAAATCCCTTAACTGCGAGGCACGAGATGAAGCCAAACTCTTGATTCTCTTCAGAGAGTCTGTAGGAGCCTTTTGTCACAACACGGAGACAGGGAGCGGCCAAAACTAAATAAATCAGTAGGTGTGGCGTTAATAGTGTAGCGGGCAGCAGCTGTGTTTATTCAGAAGGCTATCTTTAATCCTTGGGCTTCTACTCATTATCTCAGGACAGAGGCCATTATCGTCAACTGGACTACATCTTCCTGTGGGCCTTACGTTAAATGTAATTCAACACCAAGATTTTTATACTAATCAGAACCCTTTTGTCAGGCTTTATCTAACTACAATTACCACATGACCTATTAATAATCCCTTCCAAATGGAAGTCCAATTTAACTGCGAGGAATGACTGCCAGATATATGATTCCGACACTGGGCTCGGAGAGAGTTCCTTCATTAACCCTTTCCTTGCCCGGGATCCTGCAATTCTGTGGCCTTCTTAAAAGGAGCTTTCAAAAGAGCTTGGGGAAGTCCAGAACCAAGGGACACACACAGTTTAAGAATAAGGAGTAAGCCATTTAGAACGGAGACGAGGAAACACTTTTTCTCACAGAGAGTGGTGAGTCTGTGGAATTCTGTGCCTCAGAGGGCGGTAGAGGCCGGTACTCTGGATGCTTTCAAGAGAGAGCTAGATAGGGCTCTTAAAAATAGCGGAGTCAGGGGATATGGGGAGAAGGCAGGAACGGGGAACTGATTGGGGATGATCAGCTATGATCACATTGAATGGCGGTGCAGGCTCGAAGGGCCGAATGGCCTACTCCTGCACCTATAGTCTATTGTCTATAAATAACTCTTCTAAGACACAAGGAACTGCAGATGTTGGTTTATGTAAAAAAAAAACGCAACAAGTCGCGGAGTAACTTTAGTTTAGTTTGGAGATACAGCGCGGAAACAGGCTTTTCGGCCTACCAAATCCTCACAGATCCCCGCACATTAACACTACCCTACACACACTAGGGACAATTTACACATTCGCCAAGCCAATTAACCTGCATACCTGTGCTTCTTCGGAGTGTGGGAGGAAACCGAAGACCTCGGAGAAAACCTACGCAGGTCACGGGGAGAACGTGCAAACTCCGTACAGACAGCACCCGTAGTCGGGATTGATCCCGGGTCTCCGGCGCTGCAAGCTCTGTAAGGCAGCGACTCTACCGCTGGGCCACCAACTCTCTTTATCCTGCATTTATATCGACACAAAATGCTGGAGTAACTCAGCGGGACATGTAGCATCTCTGGAGAGAAGGAATGGGTGACGTGTCGAGATCCTTCTGCAGAGTGTGGAGAATTTTTACAAGGATTTTGCCAAGATACGTAGGCCTGAGCTATAGGGAGAGGTTGAGCAGGCTGGGACTCTATTCCTTGTAGCACTGGAGGCCAAGGGGGCGATCTTATAGAGTTGTGTAAAATCATGAGGAGAACGCTAGTTTTTTACCTAGGGTAAAATCCTCTATATCCTGTGTGTGTGCATTGCAGACGGCTCGATTGTAGTCACATACAGTCTTTTCGCTGACTGGATCGTAGGGAGCAGGGCAGCACGGTGGCGCAGCAGTAGAGTTGCTGCCTTACAGTGCCGGAGACCTGGGTTCGATCCTGACCAGGGCTGCTGAGTCTGTACCTTCTCCCCGTGACGGACCGCGTGGGTTTGCTCCGGGTGCTCCGGTTTCCTCCAGCACTCCAAAGACGTACAGGTTTGAAGGCTAATTTGGCTTCGGTAAAAATGTCAAATTGTCCCCAGTGTGTGTGGGATAGTGTTGGTGTACGGGGCGGACTCAGGGAGGGGCCGAATGGCCTGTACCCTTGCTGTATCTCTGCGACTATACTAAGTACCCAATACTGTGGGCCAGAAGAGACATGTTCGTCTCCGTAGTGAAGCAGGTGGGAATTTTCTACTCAGAGTCACTGAAGCCTGCGTTTTATTCCACATTTATTAAATTAAGTTAATTTGAATTCCCCAGCTGTTGCAGTGAGATTTGTCCTTGCATCATCGGCCACAGTGTCTGGACCCAGTCAGTTAAACACGATGTTACTGTGTGAATCCTCCCCGTGTTATTCGGACGTGAAAAGTCTTGAATGAAGAGCGGAGGCAAGAGGGGAAAATAAAACTTGCAAATTGCGATGTTACCACAGAGGCCTCGTACTTACTAGTCTTTTAATAGCAGGCAGGCCTGTTATTCTAGTGAAGGGTTATTTTACTGGAGGCTGGCTTAACCAGTTTAAAACACACAAAGACTACCCCCTCTGCCAAATTGGCCCTGGAATATTTTCGACACATGCAATAATTACTTGCACTTTGCTACTTAATATAAAACTGCAAAGCTTTCCAAAATCCAGTATCATCTTCTTTCCCGAGGCACTTCTTTCAGGTACTTAGCGCACAAGTCCCACTGTAGATATTCCTCTTTTCTCCATGACAGAAGGTGCAATTTTAACTTGAAGGCTCACAGAACCTGTGTCAAAGCATTGCCAGGCAAGATATCTCCATGGAGACGATACTGCTTGAATGTTTAATGATACTCAAAGGCATGTAGACTAATGAAAGCAACACTAGAAATAGATGCTTGCCATCTCAGGACAATCAGCTTAATTAGCTGTGCTCTCTATAAATATCAGAGGAGGAGAGATTGGGTTGATAATCTCCTCACTGAGATACATCAGGCGGCCATTGCTTAATGACGGGCAGCTTTGGCTTGTGGCCACTGGATAGCCAATGCAGAGCGATTTTGGACACCCTGAGCCGAGGGCTTGTTCCGAAATTCCACCGCACCGCCCAACCCCAAAGCGTACAATAAAGACGGGCGCAAAACGCTGGAGTAACTCATCTCTGGAGAACAAGGATGGGCGACTGGTCTGAAGAAGGGTTTCGGCCTTTTTCCTTCGCTCCATAGATGCTGCTCCACCCGCTGAGTTTCTCCAGCATTTTTGTGTTTCGAGTTGAAACCCTGTAGGAAATAGGCAACGTTTCGGGTCGAAACCCGCAAGGGTTTCGGCCCGAAACGTTGCCTATTTCCTTCGCTCCATAGATGCTGCTGCACCCGCTGAGTTTCTCCAGGTACCTTCGATTTTCCAGCATCTGCAGTTCCCTGTTAAACATTTTCAATCGCGACCCTTCTTTGGACTGCAGATGCTGGCCGACCAAGAGAAAAGACACAAAGTGCTGGAGTAAACGGGCAGTTCAGGCGGGTCTGAAGAACATGGATAGGTGAGGTTTGGGGGATGGGGCTCTTCCTCAGAATCTGAAGAAGGTGTCCCAACCTGCAACTTTGCCTATCTACATATTCCCAGAGATGCTGCCTGTCCCGCTGAGTTACTCCGGCATTTTGTGTCGACCCAGTGTTGAATATGCCTGCACGAGACAGTTGTGTTTTTATGTTACACACAGATCTGTTGCTAGTTTCAACACGTCTCATCAACGCACCCCCCCCCCCCCTCCCCCCCCCCCCCCCACACACTCCCAGTTCCACATGTGGAATGCAGACAAAATGACAATAGACAATAGGTGCAGGAGTAGGCCATTCGGCCCTTCAATGTGATCATGGCTGATCATCCCTGTTTTTCACACAGAGAGTGGTGAATCTCTGGAACTCTCTGCCACAGAGGGTAGTTGAGGCCACACAGTTCATTGGCTATATTTAAGAGGGAGTTAGATGTGGCCCTTGTGGCTAAAGGGGATCAGGGGGTATGGAGAGAAGGCAGGTACGGGATACTGAGTTGGATGATCAGCCATGATCATATTGAATGGCGATGCAGGCTCGAAGGGCCGAATGGCCTACTCCTGCACCTAATTTCTATGTTTCTATCCCCATTCCTGCCTTGAAAGCATCCAGAGAACCGGCCTCCACCGCCCTCTGAGGCAGAGAATTCCACAGACTCACCACTCTCTGTGAGAAAAAGTCTCCGTTCTAAATGGCTTACCCCTTATTCTTAAACTGTGTGTGTGGCCCCTGGTTCATGACTCCCCCAACATCGGGAACACGTTTCCTGCCTCTAGCGTGTCCAAACCCTTAACAATCCTATATGTTTCAATGAGATTCCCTCTCATCCTTCTAAACTCCAGAGTGTACAATACCTAGCCGCTCCATTCTCTCAGCATATGACAGTCCCGCCATCCCGGGATTTAACCTGGAGGTAGATAGTCGTTCAGGACCGCTCTCTAGTCGTTTGTAAGTTGGTGGGACTCTGGGCGGGAGTAGCGTTGTGTATGGGTGGTTAGTGTTTTCAAGGGATGTGGGGAGAAAGCAGGAACGGGGGGTACTGATTGGGGATAATCAGCCATGATCGTATGGAATGGAAGGGCCGACTGCACCTATATTCCAGGTTTCAATGTTTAGATTTCTAGAGGGGGGGAGTAGGGGGAAAAAGTAACAGCTCTTTGCTATTGCCTCTTGTGTGCCCAACACAATGTGGCCATTTATCGCCAGCTATCTGGAGGCCTGCTAAGGGTTGCCTTCGGAGGGATGACAGCATAAGGATTACATTAAAAACCAGGTGGCAGAGAGCTCTCAGTCCTCACCACACTGCCGAAGCCATATAGTTTATTGGATCTAGCAGATGTTAGGCCTCCGCCTTTTAGTGAGATGATGCCGTGAGTAAACAAGGAGGGGCCTTGACCTGGAACCACACACAACAGCTTCAATGGGGCCTAGTGCCAGGGTGGATCGCACTGTGCAATTAGCCCTTGGCTAACGTGGCCAAAATGTCACCCCCATTTGTGAGGCTGTGGGATTCTCTGCCTCAGAGGGCGGTGGAGGCCGGATCTCTGGATGTTTTCAAGAGAGAGCTAGATAGGACTCCTAAAGATAGTGGAGTCATAGAAACATAGAAACATAGAAAATAGGTGAAGGAATAGGTGACCACGCCTGGAGTATTGCGTACACTTTATGTCTCCTAATCGGAGGAAGGACATTCTTGCCATAGAGGGAGTACAGAGAAGGTTCACCAGACTGATTCCTGGGATGTCACGACTTTCATATGAAGAAAGACTGGATAGACTCCGCTTGTACTCGCTAGAATTTAGAAGATTGAGGGGGGATCTTATAGAAACGTACAAAATTCTTAAGGGGCTGGACAGGCAAGATGCAGGAAGATTGTTCCCGATGTTGGGGAAGTCCAGAACAAGGGGTCACACAGTTTAAGGATAAGGGGGAAATCTTTTAGGACCGAGATGAGAAAATCATTTTTCACACAGTGAGTGGTGAATCTCTGGAATTCTCTGCCACAGAATGTAGTTGAGGCCACAGTTCATTGGCTATATTTAAGAGGGAGTTAGATGTGGCCCTTGTGGCTAAAGGGATCAGGGGGTATGGAGAGAAGGCAGGGATGGGATACTGAGTTGGATGATCAGCCATGATCATATTGAATGGCGGTGCAGGCTCGAAGGGCCGAATGGCCTACTCCTGCACCTAATTTCTATGTTTCTATGTATGGAGAAGGCAGGTACAGGATACTGAGTTGGATGATCAGCCATGATCATATTGAATTGCGGTGCAGGCTCGAAGGGCCGAATGGCCTACACCTGCACCTATGTTTCTATGTTTCTATACTAGAGGTAGACAAAAATGCTGGAGAAACTCAGTGGGTGAGGCAGCATCTATGGAGCGAAGGAATAGGTGACGTTTTGGGTCGAGACCAGGAAGCATCTATGGAGCGAAGGAATAGGTGACGTTTCGGGTTGAGACCCTTCCGGGTCTCGACCCGAAACGTCACCTATTCCTTCACTCCATAGATGCTTCCAGGTCTCGACCCAAGAGGCAGCAACTCTACCGTTGCACCACCCTCTCTTTGAAGAGTCAAACATTCTTTGAAGTGTCCGATGGAATTATCGAGTTAGTCACCCTGAAGCAGACAGGCAGGGCTTTAATTTAACGTTAGGTCCAGATGGCAACGTCTCCAGTGCCACATCAGTCACTTGGAATCTCAACGCTGCCTCAGGACATCAGAGAAATATTCCATGGTCGATGGAGTCCCATTGAAGTGGAGTTAACGGGGTAATTTAGGATGTGCTGCGCCCAATTCGCTCAGCGGACCCTCTCACAAGTGTTAATGGGTGGAAAATCAGTTTGAGTGATGTTGGATGCAGAACATAACTAGCCCACGAGGCCAAGAGGAGATGACTATGTACGTCAGGTTGGTATTAAAATAACTGTCTCAGAGGGCGGTGGAGGCAGGTTCTCTGGATGCTTTCACGAGAGAGCTAGATAGGGCTCTTAAAAATAGTGGTGTCAGGGATATGGGGAGAAGGCAGGAACGGGGTACTGATTGGGGAAGATCAGCCATGATCACATTGAATGGCGGTGCTGGCTCGAAGGGCCGAATGGCCTACCCCTGCACCTATTGTCTATTGTCTAATGCATTTCGTTGTCTCTGTACTGTACACTGACAATGACAATTAAATTGAATCTGAATCTGAATCTGAATCTGTCTATTGTCTTTGGTTGGTCTGGGATTGGATTGGATTGGCCTGGCCATGGTTGGAGCGGGTGTCCCGACCCGTTATTACTTAAGGAGTTTAGGATGGCATTGTCCATTGGCTCAAGGCACTGGAGGTCATTTGGACCAGCGATTCCATACCAGTGCAAAAAAGAGAAATTTCAGATTCCCCTACTCTGGGTCCCAAAAATAAGTGAGGACTAAAACTGTCGGAGCTGTTCAGAGCTGCCAGGGGCGGGAGATTGCAACCTTCATGTGGTCCGCCCTGTTTCGATGAATGCAATCAACCTGGCGTGCAAAATCAAGCACGATCAAATAGAACAAGAAGAAGGGTTTCGGCCCGAAACGTTGCCTATTTCCTTCGCTCCATAGATGCTGCTGCACCCGCTGAGTTTCTCCAGCTTTTTTGTGTACCATCAAATAGACCAAGTTGTCCTACAACTTTAGGCTGTGCACGCCATACGCAAGAAGATGAAGAACTGCCATAGGTTCAACTATCCAAATGCATCCTTCCCAGCGTGGAAACAGGCCCTTCGGCCCATCTTGCCCATGCCAGCCAACACGCCCCATCTACCCCATTTCCCACCTGCCCGTGATTGGACCATATCCCTCTAAACCTGTCCTGACATGGAAACTTTTTCACCCAGAGAGTCGTGAATCTGAGGAATTCTCTGCCACAGAAGCTAATTCACTGGATGTTTTCCAGAGAGAGTTAGATTCAACAAACGGGATTGGTGCTAACGGAATCAGGGGATATGGGTAGAAGGCAGGAACGGGGTACTGATTCTGGATGATCAGCCATGATCGTATTGAATGGCGGTGCTGGCTCGAAGGGCCGAATGGCCTACTCCTGCACCTATTTTCTATGTTTCTATCGATGGACCTGTTCAAATGTTTCTTGAATAGTACCTGCCTCAACTACCTTCCCCCGTTTCCCAAAAGTTGTGAGAATATACAAAGTGCTGGAGTAACTCAACGGAGTCAGGCAGTATCCCTGGAGAAACCAAATATGTGATGTTTTGGGTAGGGACCTTTTGGGAACCCCTGGTCTCACACACTCCACAAAGACGTGCAGGTTTGTAGGTAAATTGGCTTGGTATTAATGTAAAAATTGCCCCTAGTGTGTGTGTGTGTGTGTGTGTGTGTGTGTGTGTGTGTGTGTGTGTGTGTGTGTGTGTGTGTGTGTGTGTGTGTGTGTGTGTGTGTGTGTGTGTGTGTGTGTGTGTGTGTGTGTGTGTGTGTGTATAGGATAGTGTTAGTGTGCGGGGATCGCTGGTCGGCACGGACACGGTGGGCCAAAGGGCCTCTTTCCGCGCTGTATCTCTAAACTAAACGCCTGGAAACATCCTCTCCACTCTATCCAGGCCTTGCGCTGTCCAGTCACACAGACGCATCAGCCTTCAGTCTACACAGTTAAACAGTCTGCAATGATGAAAAACAGGCAGAGACACAGTTTATATTTCGTGCCTGCCTGCCACGGTTGTGTACACTACTCTGCCACAGTTGCCGCTCCTCGGCTGAAAGATAGAATCAATCCTAAACCAGTTTCTTAGCTCAATAAATTTACGAACCTTCCAAACAGATGTGCAGCTAAGATGACCTGCTGTGTATCCAGCCACGCACACCCGCCCCCACACGATGTCAGCCCACAATCTCGCTTCCCCTAATACAGTAGTCCATTATTAATGTCGACACACTCCTTCCCCCACCCCAGGGAAGCTGCATGCTGTGTGGAGCTAAGTGGTGGGACAGGGGGAGGGGGGGGCGGGGGGGGGGGGGGGGGGGGGGGGAAGAGTGAGGAGTCTGGTGGGAGGGAGGAACTGCAGATGCTGAGAGTAAACCAAAGATGAGTATAGAAGTTGGGATGTAATGTTAAAATTGTACAAGGCATTGGTGAGGCCAATTCTGCAGTATGGTGTACAATTTTGGTCGCCTAATTATAGGAAGGATGTCAACAAAATAGAGAGAGTACAGAGGAGATTTACTAGAATGTTGCCTGGGTTTCAGCAACTAAGTTACAGAGAAAGGTTGAACAAGTTAGGTCATTATTCTTTGGAGCGCAGAAGGTTAAGGGGGGACTTGATAGAGGTTTTTAAAATGATGAGAGGGATAGACAGAGTTGACGTGGAAAAGCTTTTCCCACTGGGAGTGGGGAAGATTCAAACAAGGGGACATGACATGAGAATTAAGGGACTGAAGTTTAGGGGTAACATGAGGGGGAACTTCTTTACTCCTCATGTTACCTGTGTGGAATGAGCTTCCAGTGAAGGTGGTGGAGGCAGGTTCGTTTTTATCATTTAAAAATAAATTGGATAGTTATATGGACGGGAAGGGAATGGAGGGTTATGGTCTGAGCGCAGGTATATGGGACTAGGGGAGATTATGTGTTCGGCACGGACTAGAAGGGTCGAGGTGGCCTGTTTCCGTGCTGTAATTGTATTATGGTTATATGGTTATTATATATGGATAGACACAAAATGCTGGAGTAACTCAGCGGGACAGGCAGCATCTCTGGAGAGAAGGAATGAGTGACGTTTCGGGTCGAGACCCTTCCCCTGAGGGAGCTTTAGGTTGTTAGGTGTAGGAAGGAAATGCTGGTTTGCGTCGAAAATAGACACAGAATACATCTCATCGTCTGTTTTGATTTGTCTTTTTCACACCTCACCCTTCCATATCTCGAGACTCCCTCTCGCCTGACTCAGCCGGGACAGGCAGCATCTATGTAGAGAAGGAATGGGTGACGTTTCGGGACGAGACCCTTCTGAAGAGGTGCTGCCTGTCCCGCTGAGTTACATAGAAACATAGAAATTAGGTGCAGGAGTAGGCCATTCGGCCCTTCGAGCCTGCACCATTCGCCATTCAATATGATCATGGCTGATCATCCAACTCAGTATCCCGTACCTGCCTTCTCTCCATACCCCCTGATCCCCTTAGCCACAAGGGCCACATCTAACTCCCTCTTAAATATAGCCAATGAACTGTGGCCTCAACTACCCTCTGTGGCAGAGAGTTCCAGAGATTCACCACTCTCTGTGTGAAAAAAAGTTCTTCTCATCTCGGTTTTAAAGGATTTTCCCTTTATCCTTAAGCTGTGACCCCTTGTCCTGGGGTTACTCCAGCTTTTTGTGTCTATCTTCGGTTTAAACCAGCATCTGCAGTTCCTTCCTCCAAAATTAACAGGATGTACACTTTAATCGAATAAGCTGCGAGTCTGGCCAGCCAACTTTTTCTTTTTAAAGAACGCTAGATTTTTATCTAACAAGCTGATTCCGTTTCATCTCCTGCTGCCCGCCAGCCAGCTGTGCCTCAGAGAACAGACTTATTTCTCAAGACACCTAAGGGAACTGCAGAAAGCGTGAATAATTTAGCCCCAAGCACAAGACACGTGAATGAGTTCCCTGGAATGACTTTCATCTTTCGAGGAGAGAAAGCCATTTTATCACAAGAGCCTCCTAACTACTGAATGATGACCAAATTAGGAACTGCAGCACCAAAGTTAAAATAGAGAGGATTTACCCACCCACCCCACTAGAAACCAATCCTGGCTTACTATCTACCTCACTGGAGACCCTCGGACTATCATTAACCAGACTTTACCTTGTACTAAATGTCATCCCCATTATCCTGCATCTGTACAACGTGGACAGCTTGTAAACCAGCCTCTGCAGTTCCTTCCTACACACACTTGGTCTCTCCCCCTTGTCCTACCAAACTAACTGAATACCTCCAGTTTTTGTTTCAGGCTTCCAGCATCAGTAGGTACACAAAGATACTGGAGAAACTCAGCGGGTGCAGCAGCATCTATGGAGCGAAGGAAATAGGCAACGTTTCGGGTCGAAACCCTGAAGGAAATAGGCAACGTTTCGGGTCGAAACCCTGGAGGAAATAGGCAACGTTTCGGGTCGAAACCCTTCCGGGTTTCGGCCCGAAACGTTGCCTATTTCCTTCGCTCCATAGATGCTGCTGCACCCACTGAGTTTCTCCAGCACTTTTGTCTACCTACGATTGTTCCAGCATCTGCAGTTCTTTCCGATTCCACTTGCCATCATGTTGTTTAAGAGAGAACTGCAGATGCTGGAGAATCGAAGGTTACACAAAAAAGCTGGAGAAACTCAGCGGGTGCAGCAGCATCTATGGAGCGAAGGAAATAGGCAACGTTTCGGGCCGAAACCCTGAAGGAAATAGGCAATGTTTCGGGCCGAAACCCTGAAGGAAATAGGCAACGTTTCGGGCCGAAACCCTTCTTCAGACGGAGGAAATAGGCAACGTTTCGGGCCGAAACCCTTCTTCAGACATGTCATCATGTATTGTCTTTCCGCTGACTGGATAGCACGCAACAGCAACAAACAAGCTTTCCCACCGCACCTCGGTACCTGTGACAATAAACTAACCTGAACCAGAAATAAAAATGCCTTATTTTCTTTTAAAAAGTGAAAGGCACATGTGGGATTTTACTCGTGGTCTGAGTTTTGTTGCCTTATCCGATCATTAAGAAATTCTGTTTTTACAGCTTCAGTGGCTGTTTACCAGACTCCCCGAATACTAATTAAAGGCCCTGCAAGACAGCTCAATAAAATGCCAAGCATCTTTCTCTCACGAGTTGTACTGCTGGTATTTCTTCTGTGTGCATGAGTGGTGGGGGTGGGGGTGGGGGGTGGGGGTGGGGGGGGGGGGAGGGAGGGGGGAGGTTCACACTGTCCCCTCCACCACCCACCCCACTGAATGCCAGAGAGCTCTCACATAAACACACACAAGGCCCAAATTAAATCACTTCCGTGGGCCCTGTCCCGCTAATGGTTTGTACCGAGGCCTCTTTCCCTTCCCTCTCCGTTTGTTAGCCTGCTATTGATTTTTATCATGGACTCGAGGTAGAGGCAACAGGAGCACACGTCCAAGGAGGAGGACAGGGGCTCAAGGCGCGGGGCGGGATCTAACTCGTCGGTTCAATGCCGCGCTGAGGTAGCGTTAAATCCCTGTCCCACGGTACGAGTTCTCCCGAGTTTGTCCCGATTCCAACTCGGAGATTTACGGTAATGTCCACTCGCCGGTACTCGGGGCTCTCGTGGACATTTATCAACATGTTGAAAAATCTTCACGAGTCTTCCCGCGCTTACCTGCCGTTAGCGAGTCTTCCCGAGTACCTGCCGTTAGCGTTACGAGCCGCTAAGAGACGTCCCTGAGCTCCGACGTACCCGCTACGTTCATTCTCCGTGCTTACCACGAGTTTGATTTTTCGGGAGAGCTCTTGGAATGAACTCGCACAGTGGGACAGGGCCATTAAGCGATTCCAAGGCGTAATCGTGGCGATTTAAGTTGGAGACTGCAGGAAGGAAGTGCAGATGCTGGTTTAATCCGAAGACAAGACACAAAAATGCTGGAGTAACTCAGCGGGACAGGCAGCATCTCTGGAGAGAAGGAATGGGTGACGTTTCGGGTGAAGAGCCTTCTTCAGAGTGCGGAGAAGTTTCACGAGGCTGTTGCCCGGACTCGAGAGTCTGAGCTTCAGGGAGAGGTTGAGCAGGTTCGGACTCTATTGCTTGGAGTGCAGGGGGCGATCTTATAGAGTTTTTTTTAAAACTGATGACATGAATAAATAGGTCTTTTATCCAGCGTAAGGGAATCAAGAAACAGACGACAAAGGTTTAAGGTGAGAGGGGCAAGATTTCATCGGGAGACGAGGGGTAACTTTTTCACGCAGTGGGTGGTGGGTGTATGGAATGAGCTGCCAGAGGAGGTAGTTGTGGCAGGTATTATAATAGAATTTATAAGATCCTTGCATAGGTGCATGGATGGGAAAGGTTTAGAGGGACGTTTTACATTCCTCCAGAGCCTTGGTATAAAATCGACAACACTCCTGACAATGCAGCATTTCCTCCGCAATGTCATAGAGTTATATAGCACCGAAACAGGCCCTTCAGCCCACCAAATCCATGCTAACCATCCGTGGCATTGCACCAGAGACCCAGGTTCGATTCTGACCTCGGCTGCCGTCTTTGTGGAGTTTGCATGTTCGCCGGTTCATCCCCACATCCCGCAGACGTGCAGGTTTGCAGATTATTAACCCGCGGCAAATTGCACCTTAGGAGTGGAGGGGAAAGTGGGATAACATAGAGAACGATAAAAAGTGACTGAAGATAGACACAAAGAGCTGGAATAACTCAGGCAGCATCTCTGGAGAGAAGGAGTGGGAGACCCTTCTTCAGACTCCTTGCAAAGCCTGCCTGGGGGTGGCAGATTGCAGAGTGGCGTAGCTCGATGCAGCAGGTTAGTCCGTCAACCTCTGTGGCATTCACGAAGCTTCCCTTTCTTTCGAAGAACGGGGAAATGTAATATCATTGTTCGGCAGGCAGATTAAAGTGCCTCAGTGAACCGCAGTGGATGCAGAAACTCAATAGTCCAATTAGTTTAAAACCGGCAGCACAGAAATTAAACTGATGGTGAACATCGCGAGAGAGAGAGGGGGGGAGAGAGAGAGAGAGGGGTTTTACTTAGAAACATAGAAACATAGAAATTAGGTGCAGGAGTAGGCCATTCGGCCCTTCGAGCCTGCACCGCCATTCAATATGATCATGGCTGATCATCCAACTCAGTATCCCGTACCTGCCTTCTCTCCATACCCTCTGATCCCCTTGGCCACAAGGGCCACATCTAACTCCCTCTTAAATATAGCCAATGAACTGGCCTCAACTACCCTCTGTGGCAGAGAGTTCCAGAGATTCACCACTCTCTGTGTGAAAAAAGTTCTCCTCATCTCGGTTCTAAAGGATTTCCCCCTTATCCTTAAGCTGTGACCCCTTGTCCTGGACCTTCCCAACATCGGGAACAATCTTCCTGCATCTAGCCTGTCCAACCCCTTAAGAAGTTTCTATAAGATCCCCTCTCAATCTCCTAAATTCTAGAGAGTATAAACCAAGTCTATCCAGTCTTTCTTCATAAGACAGTCCTGACATCCCAGGAATCAGTCTGGTGAACCTTCTCTGCACTCCCTCTATGGCAATAATGTCCTTCCTCAGATTTGGAGACCAAAACTGCACGCAATACTCCAGGTGTGGTCTCACCAAGACCCTGTACAACAACTGAAAACTGGAAAATCCGTTTAGTCAGCGGAAAATAAATTTGGCCACAATCGAACCACAGTGTTCCAGGGATCAAAAAAGGCAGCCAAAATCATCAAGGACCCACACCATCCTGGCCACACACTTATCTCACCACTGCCATCAGGTAGAAGGTACAGGAGCCTGAAGACTGCAACGTCCAGGTTCAGGAATAGCTACTTCCCCACAGCCGTCAGGCTATTAAACACAACAGAGTCCTCGCCAGCCAGCTATCGCCCGCACATCAGTCTGTAGACGAGTCTTGACCCGAAACATCACCCCTTCCTTCTCTCCAGAGACGCTGCCTGTCCCGCTGAGTTACAGTGCCCTCCATAATGTTTGGGACACACCCATCATTTATTTATTTGCGTAAGTGCTCCAAAATTTGAGATTTGTAATAGAAAAAAAAAATCACATGTGGTTAAAGTGCACATTGGCAGATTTTAATACACAAAAGGGCACAGATTGCTGGAGTAACTCAGCGGGTCAGGCAGCATCTGTGGAGAACATGGATAGGTGACGTTTCACAGAGTGCTGGAGTAACTCAGCGGGTCAGGCAGCATATATGGAGCTAAGGAAATAGGCAGGGTTTCGGCCCGAAACGTTGCCTATTTCCAGAAGGATTTCGGCCCCGAAACGTTGCCTATTTCCTTCGCTCCATAGATGCTGCTGCACCATAACTCAGCGGATCAGGCAGCATCTGTGGAGAACATGGATAGGTGACATTTCGGGTCGAGACCCTTCACCTATTCCATGTTCTTCAGAGATGCTGCCTGACCCGCTGAGATACTCCAGCACTTTGCGTCCTTTTGTGTATTAACCAGCATCTGCAGTTCTTCGTTTCTACATGCTTGGTCGGCATGGACAAGTTGGGCCGAAGGTCCACTTCAGTGCTGTATGATTCTACGAGGGATAACGTTTCTCATTGCCCCGTCAGATTAAAAACTTCCCAGGAAAGAATCAGGGGAATTCTCCCTGGCAGCGGGCCAGTGTTTCACTGCTCAACCAGCGAAACCGAAACTAGCTGTGTACCTGACAGCAGTCTAGACATTTAAAGTCACAGATACAGCGCGGAAACAGGCCCTTCGGCCCAACTTGCCCACACCGACCAACATGTCCCAGCTACACTAGTCCCACCTGCCCGCATCTGGCCCATATCCAAACCTGTCCTATCCATGTACCTGTCAACAATGAGATAGTCCCCAGCCTCAACTACCTCCTCTGGCAGCTTGTTCCATACACCCACCACCCTTTGTATGAACAAAATACCCCTCAGATTCCTATTAAATCTTTTCCCCTTCACCTTGAACCTATGTCCACTGGTCCTTGATTCCCCTACTCTGGGCAAGAGACTCTGTGCATCTACCCGATCTATTCCTCTCATGATTTTATACACATTTGGTCGGTTTAGTCATGGGCTCAGTCAGCGGATATTGTCAAAGGTAACACATGATTACAATACATGCATCACTCTGGCGTTACATCGCGCTCTTCCAGGGCTCCGCGGCAAACTTGGGAGCCCAGCCCAGCCGCGCGAGTTTTCTCCGAGATCTTCGGTTTCCTCCCACACTCCAAAGACGTCCAGGTTTGCGGGTCAATTGGCTTCGGGTAAAATTGTTCCAATTTTGCTCAAGTTCATAACATCATGTGATAGGAGCAGAATTAGGCCATTCGGCCCATCAAATCTACTCCGCCATTCAATCTCCGAGATCTTCCCTTTCCTCCCACACTCCAAAGACGTGAAGATTTGTAGGTAAATAACCTTGGTATAAGTGTAAATTGTCCCTATATATTTTCACACAGAGGGTGGTGGGTGTATGGAACGAGCTGCCAGAGGAGGTAGTTGAGGCAGGGACTATCCTGACGTTTAAGAAACAGTTAGGCAGGTACATGGATAGGTAAATTGCCTTGGTATAAGTGTAAATTGTCCCTGGTGTGAGTAGGATAGTGTTAATGTGCGGGGATCGCTGGGCAGTGTGGACTCGATGGGGCTGTTTTTTCCCCGCACTGTATCTCGAAACAAATAAACCAAACAAGCTCAGCGGGACAGGCAGCAACGGATGGGGAACGCCTCTCCAGAGACGCTGCCTGTCCCGCTGAGTTACTCCAGCTTTTCGAGTCTATCTGCGGGAGGACAGGCCTGCCTTCCTTCAGCCCCGGGAGCCTGCTCTCACCGACAGGGAACCTGCTTCCTCGAGACACCCTCGATGACAGCTGGCAGCTAATTAAATTACAAGCTCAGCAACTCCGAGGCACCTGCACATACGCACAATCCTGTTCAAGGCGCTGCCTCCTTGACAAGCCAAGTATTGCTGGCACGACACCGCTATAAATCTTTTGATATGCGTCCAAAAACACAGCGAATATGCCAGAGGCTCTCCCCAGCTCAGTCACTGTTCTTTGAAAGCTTCCTCTGGCCTAGCGCCAAACATCACAGTTTCAGTTTCCATGCTAACAGATGGCAGTGATTACCAACTCTGGCCCGTGCTACAGTTACACTAATAGCCTCTCCACTTTGTCAAGAAAAATTCTCTTCCCCATCTCTCAACGCTCCCTCTCCCTCTCATTCACAAGTGGTAGGAGCAGAATGAAGGCCGCTCGGCCCATCTACACCGCCATTCAATCATGGCTGATCTATCTCTCCCTCTCAACCTCATTCTCCCCATAACCCCTAACACCCGCACTAATCTAGAGTCTACATCATAGAAACATAGAAACATAGAAATTAGGTGCAGGAGTAGGCCATTCGGCCCATCGAGCCTGCACCGCCATTCAATATGATCATGGCTGATCATCCAACTCAGTATCCCGTACCTGCCTTCTCTCCATACCCCCTGATCCCCTTAGCCAGAAGGGCCACATCTAACTCCCTCTTAAATATAGCCAATGAACTGGCCTCAACTACCCTCTGTGGCAGAGAGTTCCAGAGACTCATCCACTGACTTGGCCTCCACAGCCTTCAGTGGCAATGAATTCCGCAGATTCACCACCCTCTGACTAAAGTCATACCTCCTCATCTCCTTCCTAAAGGAACGTCCTTTAATTCTGAGGCTGTGACCTCTAGTCCTAGACTCTCCCACTAGTGGAAACATCCTCTCCACATCCACTCTATCCAGGCCTTTCAATATTCGGTATGTTTCAATGAGTTTCCCCCTCATCCTTCTAAACTCCAGCGAGTACAGGCCCAGTGCCGTCAAACGCTCATCATATGTTAACCCAATGGGCTTATAGATAATTCATACAACAGGAGCCATGATATAACCTGGGACAACTACTTTTTGGTTTATTATTGCCGTGTAATAAACATAGAAAATAGGTGCAGGAGTCGGCCATTCGGCCCTTCTAGCCAGCACCGCCATTCAATATGATCATGGCTGATCATCCCCAATCAGTATCCCGTTCCTGCTTTCTCCCCACACCCCTTGATTCCGTTATCTCCATAAGAGATAAATCTAACTCTCTCTCTTGAAAACATCCAGTGAATTGGCCTCCACTGCCCTTCTGTGGCAGAGAATTCCACAGATTAACAACTCTCTGGGTGAAAATGTTTTTCCTCATCTCAGTTCAAAATGGCCTACTCCTTAGGGCTAATGGAATCAAGGGATATGGGGAGAAAGCAGGAACGGGGTACTGATTCTGGATGATCAGCCACTCGCTCGGGTCGTGTCAGTACATATGGCGAGTACGTTTAACTCCATGGCATGGGGTGCCCTTTTTCTCTTAGTCTTAAGGGGGAAAGATGTAGATTGCTTACGCATGCCAACCAATCACATATAAGTTAGCATCACTGTCCCAACCCCACTATAACGTTTATATAGCGCTTATAGAAACTTACAACATTCTTAAGGGGTTGGACAGGCTAGATGCAGGAAGATTGTTCCCGATGTTGGGGAAGTCCAGAACAAAGGGTCACACAGTTTAAGGATAAGGGGGAAATCTTTTAGGACCGAGATGAGAAAATCATTTTTTACACAGAGAGTGGTGAATCTGTGGAATTCTCTGCCACAGAATTTAGTTGAGGCCACAGTTCATTGGCTATAGTTAGATGTGGCCCTCGTGGCTAAAGGGATCAGGGGGTATGGAGAGAAGGCAGGCACGGGATACTGAGTTGGATGATCAGCCATGATCATATCGAATTGCGGTGCAGGCTCTAAGGGCCGAATGGCCTACTCCTGCACATATTTTCTATGTTTCTATATAAGCACTTGCTTCCGGCATTGCTCAGTTCGAGCAGCAGTTGGGATGTTCTAACCATCCTTATGCTGTTAAAGTTTATGTGCTGATTAAAGATGATTTTGGATCACATAGTGTGTCTGTGGTCTGTCTACAATATTGAATGGCGGTGCTGGCTCGAATGTCCTGCACCTGTTTCCTATGTTTCTATGCTTCTGTGCATCGTGTTCAGCAGGGATATTGTGGGCTGAAGGGCCTGTCTCTGTGCTGTACTGTTCTGCATTCTTATGCCGGACAGAAAAGGTTGCAGAGGTAT